>NW_008623714.1:120718-160378 GCF_000691845.1 Merops nubicus
CTTTCTAGGGAATTCTCCTTTTGGGTGAGAAAACTCCAATGGGAGCAGTCCCAATTGTGACAGTCTCCATTTGGCTTTCATACCAGTATGATTGTGTGGCGTAAGATCTATGCAGTTAACTCCTACATCAGTGCATCTGCTGTTCTTCCCATGACCATGAGGACATGCAAAAACCAAATGTCTTCGTTTTTTCACTTTTGAATTGTGTCGGTTTTATCAGTCTTTCCTGTTCTTTCCCCTAAAATTACAGTATTGGTTGTTCTTAACCAGGTGACACGACACTGTGAACACTTTGAACAGGATGACATTCCTAGCAAAGGGCTTGGTATGCTGAGACAATCTGGACAAGTGAGACTGATCCTACGTTGGCATTACATGACAAATTTACACTTTGAGAATAGTGTTTCTCCAGATGATTCCCCAAACCTGCCTATGGCACATCAGTCCTTTAAGCTGCCTCTGATATTGGGCATAAAACTTTCTAACTGACTTGGGCTAAAACTTTCTATGTCTTGCTTTTTGTTTTTAATTCTTCTGCATGTAGTAGCTGTACTCATATCACATT
The DNA here is from genome assembly GCF_000691845.1 of Merops nubicus. NCBI lineage: Eukaryota > Metazoa > Chordata > Aves > Coraciiformes > Meropidae > Merops > Merops nubicus. The sequence continues at coordinate 121,284 of NW_008623714.1, forward strand.
TGAGCTTTTTTTTTTCCTGTGAGGTTTTTTGGCCCTTTCTATTGTATTTTAGGATTGCCTGTCTGTATTTTCCGATGTGTAGCCCTTCCTAGGTTAATCAAGGTACATGTACATTCTCTCATATTCATACACAAAGCATCATATGTCAGAGTCACTGTATTATGTATGTTTGACAACTACATATGCAAATAGTTTAGTCCTTTATCATCTGTAGGACTCCATTTAGTAGTAAAAATCTGTGCAGGTCCAAGCCACTGTTTCAGGGATATATGTATGTGCTAAAGGAAGGTTGTTTCTCAACAAAAATACTCCAAATCTAAAATGGCCAATATCTAGCTGGCTAAGTGGCTCGTATCTAGCAAGGGCAGTGTATACCTGTACTGCAGTACTGTTGCTCTTGGTGAGTGTTTATTCTGTCTTATTTGTTAAATGCAAGTATCTGCTGAGCTCACAGAACACCTTACTTCAGGCCTTGTAGCATGACTGGGCTTCTCTGAAATTTGTCTCCTGTGTAGCTGTTAACACTGTCCTTAATTATGACATAGCCCAAATCACATGACATCAGCAAGAAGAAAAAGAGATATTTAATGAGCCATACAGTAGCCAGGAAGCAAACCCCACAACTAACATTAGTTTAGTTCAAACTTCCTAATGAGTGTTTACAAGTTATCATGAATAAGGTGAGATTTGGTGTTTTAATTAAATACCTTTCCTACTTTAGGAAGCCTAACTTCAAGTATAAATGTAAGTTATGGCATATACTGGCCTGCAATATATTCTGGTAAATTGAGGCATCATTTAAGTGAATATTTTAGTCTGTCAAACTTGCCTGAGCTGTTAGAATAAACGTAAAAAAATAATTTGCAAGTCTAGCTGGATTATGTATTATTAATAACAGCCTCCAAGACATACCCTGCAATGTACAAAATTGTAACATTGGCTGTGATGCCAAAGGGCTTACACAAAAAATCAGGCAGATAAGAAGCAAGGATACAACTAGAAACCTCTAGTTTTTCCTTTCAATCACTATAATTTCCCCCATTAAAAAAAAAGGGCAAAAACCCCAAAACATTAGTTGCCTGTACTTGTCTCCATGCTTTCTCTTTGATTTATTTTCATAGTACACCTATCACTACAACACCGCAGGCCTAATCTATTTATCCTTATATCTGTAATTATATGCTCCCCCATTAATGTTGTATTTGAATACTTCAGAATCCTTCTCATAAAGCAATTTTGAGGTCAGAATTTATTATATGTGAGAACCAATGGAAACAACCACTAAGGTCATGCAAGAGGCACAAGATGCAGGACAGATCTCCAGCTGTTTGCTGCTCTGTTCTCCCACCTACTGCCTTTCATGTTGTTTTTCCTTATCTCCCTCCTTGCTTACAACTACAAAATACTGATTCTTATCTAACATTTAACCTAGTACACGCCAAAGGAAAATAATCCCTAGTTTATTTTTCAGCATCCTAGTCAAGTCTTGGGTTTCGTTCATTGAACTCTCTTAATAGAAGGGAGAGAATTACTTTTGGAGAGGAGATGTGGTAAAGCTGGGACGTGAGATCGTGGACGATGTGGGGTGGGTAGATGACTGTTTTCAAAACTCTTCATATTCTAAGGAGGAAGGGCAAAGAAATGGAAAGCTGGCTTGTTCAAAACCAGCACAGGGAGATTGTTTTTCTCTTGGGACTAATGATTAATCTGCATCACTCATTGCCATATGGTATCCTGAACTGAAAATTAGAAAGAATAAAATAACACTCTACTTGAAATGATTAGTATTTAAAAATATGTCAGAGTATTGAAAGGATTACAGATCTTCATACTTCCTTGCATAAATGGCCTTGTGGCACATGTGGTAAAAAGGACACTTTTCACAGGATAGATTTGTCTCCTAAATGAAGAGTTTGTTGTTTTGTTTTGTTTTGTTTTTTCCTGTAAAACATCACTGTTCAAGGCAGGATTTGGGATTAGATGGATGACTGCTTTGATCTGTGCTGGCCATTCCTCTTGACACTCTAGTCAAGTTCTAGGAGTAAAACTTGTCCCCTTGAAGAGTTTTGATTATCTGGCTGCCCTGGTGGATGGAGGGTTGCTTCATGATCTGACAACGTAGCGTGAGGGGTTGAGATTTTCAGTCAGGCTTTAGGTAGTAGTGAAGGTTTACTGACAAATTATCACCTGCACAGAAGTAGTTGATATTAATGAAAACACTAAGGAAGCATTAACTCTGTGTGAGTAACCTGTGCTACTGTAATTAAGAGGTTATCAGAAAATCTCTGAAAGATTATTTTATAATCTACTAATGATTTCAGTTTTTCTTTGTTTCACATCTATAATAGTGACAGCAAAAAAAAAAAAAATGCCCTTGTTTAGATTGAGAAAGATTTGAGGGAGGAATAATCAGTTAGTTATTCTCTGCATTTTACATCCATTCACAGGTCTCGTTACTGTTAATAAAGGTCAGCATGCCTTTGACACGTAGAAGACGTTCTAAAGTGGACTGTTAATTTTGGTGAAAATACTGTGTTTCATTAGTACACACTCAAGGAATTGCAGAGTAGTGGTTATGTAAGTAATGAAACAATAACATCATGTTTTCTTGTCGAGGGACATGCTTTTATTTTGATTAAGTGGAGGACATACAGTGCATGCTCGTGTACACACACCCTCACACTTTCCTTCCACCCTGCATCTCTTCTTTGTAAAGAATGATCCAAGTAGTTTGGTTTGGTTTGGTTTTTACTCAAAAAACCTACATAATCCCTTCTTTTGGGACATCTTCACAGGACATATGGTATATACAGTCTCCAGTCTTTGGAGAGTCCTGTGACACAGGATGGTAGTTAAGAGTTCCCAATCATGACTATCCTGGCTCAGGATTTTTAAGTTCAAGTTTAAGCAGCTCCTACTGTACAAATGTAGTTTATCTAATGCTCACTTGAAAAGCATCAACGAAAATGTCAGCTCATAGAAGAGTGTGTGCTTGTATGAATTCAGTAAGGGTGCTTTGTATTTTTTGGAAGTGTTAAATTTGGATCATAGTTATTATGGATCAGTGGCATTGCACAGAAGAACAGCTTACCTTGAAACAAATAGGCTGGAAGGAGATCTACAAATATTTGGACATATCATCTATCACAACAGATGCTGATCCAGGAACTCTTGTTTTTATATTTCCCATTAATGCAGAAAAAAACCTGAGTGTATAAGCATCTAAAAGTACAGAACATAGTTACTCTGCTAAAAGTGTCTTTTCCAATTATCAATGACAGGTGGAGATTTTTACGGGGGGTGGGGATGAAATCATTGTTTTTACATTTTGAAATTTGAGTAGGAAAGAGAGATTCTTTCTTGATGTGGTTGTATGTGAGAAATTCCACTCATGTTCTTATGTGCATCAGTGGCTACCCCTGCAGTGGGGGTTTTGTTTTAATCCAGCTTTGGGAGTGGTCTTCTGCCTGGTAGGTTTGGATGTATTCACATCTCTATGACCCTCTCATTGTAGGGCAGCCTGGTGCATCTCGTTCACAAGGCTCCCACAGCTGTCCAGTGCTTGGGGCATTTGTCCCACAAGTGCTTATGTCCCCAGAGTCTCTGAGCCAGTGGATGTGGCATCCTGATCCTTTCTGCTTTGTACTCTATAGGACCTTCTCAGCTCTCATTATAGAGAAAATCTGGGAACTTTTAAATTTTGACCAGGGTTTTTCAGGGCTCTAAGTCCCAGGCACAAAGGTGTTACGTTCCTGGATGTGGCCAAGGAGATTTTCACAGGGGTACGTGTAGTCCTGGTGAGGCACAATGTCACAAGGTCATGCACCTGGCTTAATGTGGTAATTCTGAAACATTTAATTTTGATATGGATCATTTAGGAATTAATTCTTTTAGTAATATGTTCAGCATGATTCACAGAGAACTGTATGTGTATTTTTATAGCAGGGCATTAGGGTGTGTGAAGCATGCAGATGGCACCTGAGAGTGGTTCTGAAAGATCTTTTGAAAGACTGAGCTGGGAGGAGCGATGCCTGGTGCAGCCTCTGCTATACTAGCTCGTAGAATAGTCCCAAGTTTCAGCTGGTGGGAGATCTATTGTTTCCAGCCCAAAAGAGATCTTGGAAATGAGTTATCATGTGGGCAGGAACCTTGGAGCAAGATCCAAGGGTGATCCATGTTGACAGAACTAGCTACTCTTCTCTTGTTCAACCACATACACATTGCAATGTGACTTCATTGATCCAGTAAGCTTAGTGCTTTTCCCATTGTTTGTTTAATTCAGCAAAAGCCCTTCCACTGACTTTCAGTAGATTCTGAATTGAACTCGCAGGCAAACCAAATGAAATAATTGTGAGTCCTAGAGGAGCTGAGGCCAAAAAGCTTTTAACTTTACAGTACTTTCCAAACACTTAGGGGCTCAGATTCAATAAAAATACTAATGCTTTTGAGTTCTGCTGTTGTCCTCTATACTGTATTAAATTATGTATTAATTTAATAAATGCTCTATTGACAGATGATCCACACTTCTGTATGTTTAACAGTGAAGATTTATTCCCATGTTAAGTGGTGCATAAATATGTAATTTAAAAAAAAAAAGCTCTTTGATTGAAGATACTTATAATAGACACATAATTAGAATGCACAACATTCACCTTTTATTTTCCAGTGTCTGAATATGTGCTAAGTATTGACTAGCTTTGTCTAGCCTAGAAGCTCCCCCAAACTGTTCTCTGTGAGTGGCAGAGCAGAGATAGGAGTGGCAGGGGAGAGGAGGTGCGAGCGTTATCTCCAACGTACAATCAGATGGTCGTTTTATTTTGTGTTACAGTTAGCAAATCACAGTTTGATTGTTTAAATGTGTATCTGTGTGAGAAGACTTGCAACCAGGGAGCATTATAAGAAAATACATCCTTCTAAAAGAAAAATCCTTTCTGTTTTCTTTTTTTTTTTCTGTAATAAAAAAGGAAAAAAGAAGCTTTAAGTATTGCAAAAGAGTGCTCTTGTTACTTCTTTCAAATATGCAGGGAATGTGGTGTGGTTCATGAATCTTTTCAAAAACAGGTAGTCATTGAAGGCTCTAATGTAATAAAAGATTGCTATATGATTCAGTAAGATGGGATTCAAACATACAGGCTGTTGTAATACTCATTAGGAAGAATCAAGCAGCAGTGAAGGATTCAAACTCTGGTTTGCTGCGTGTCTCTGTTTTTTCCTTTTTTTTAAAAAAAAGCAGCTATAAAAAATATAAACTTTAAAGCTAACAACTAATAGTTAACAATCTTAACATCGGTTTCTGGAAAGGATCCCCTGTATAATCTTGACAGAAGTTACTTAACTTTGTTTTATTCACATCTGAGATATCTGATATCTGATTCATAAGTTGAGTATTACTTTGTATTACTTCTTGGGTTGTTGTGAAGGCAAATGCCTTAAGCATGTTAAAAGTCTAAGTATGTACATTAAGTTATATTTAATTTCATCCTGTGTCTGTAGAGCCTCCAGGTAAGTACAGTCTTGACATGACAAGGATTGAGCTGCTTTGGGCTCTACAATTAATTGTTGTTATTATTACCATTATTTATGCTACAAATGGATAAATTAACAATACTACAGTACTTATAAGGTATACTTAAAACAGCTGCGTTGTCCTCACTGACCACTTTTACAACTGAGGCAGGCTTTGCTAAGGGAGAATTCTCACTAGAGGGAAGAAGGTAGTAGTGATGATGCATTTAAAACTCTGTGGGTGGGTGTATAACTGGAGTTCCCTAAGAAGGGCAGAGGAACAGCAGACTCATTTGCAGTGCATTTCCAGTTCTCATGAGCACCACTCCTCCACTGGCCCTGAGCTGCAAGGTGCAGCTGGCTGGGACAGTGTGGCCATCTGTTTGGTCATTGCCAGAGTCACAGTGCAGGGGCAAATGGTCTTTTTGGCATAACCCAGCACAAGGGTTCTTACATAGTGAGGTTAGGCAATTCTCTGAGGGAGTTTTCTTTGGCACTGAGATGTGTATTATAAATGATAAATACATTTGACAACTTGCAAAACTGATAAAAGATCCTGAATTGATAGGGCAGAGTGTAAAGGAACAGAGGGCTCACCTTCTACTAAGCTGGCCTCAAACTTTCAAAACATCATAGTCTTCTGTTTGCCATTTCCACCTTATGTACACTAACATATTTCTTTACTGTAAATGCTTAGTTGTGACTGCAGAGTAACTCAGCTAAACTAGTTATGTATGGGCAAATTTCAGTACAGGAGCAGGCTGACCCTGGCAATACCGACCTCCATCTAGACTAATTAACAGGGTTTCTCAGTATAGGTGTGCAGACAGATCAGCAGTTTTCCAAGTGAACATTTTAAAGCATTTGTTTGTGTACACCAGAACTATGGCAAATATCTGCATGCTCCTCTTCTCCGAGGATACATTAGGTGGAAAATTATGCACTTTATACAGAGTATTTTGTATAAACATTTTTTTTTTTTAATTCACTTTCTTGGCATCCTCCTGAGGAAACAAGACATATTAAAATTAAAACAGCAGCAAAAAAAAATCAGTTACTGAGGTGAAGTTGAGAAAAGCAAAAGTGACAGCAGTTATACGAAGACGTGCTGGCTCTTGAAGTTAAGCTGCTCTGTCACATACCATCAATTGGACTATTATCTGGCACAGGAGGACTGTAATAAATTGTCAGATTTTCTTCTTAGCCAAAATGATGGGATGGAAATTGTGCTGCGTATTTTTGGACAGGAATGGGAGGAAAAATCCAGCATGTAGCTGATTTCCTCACATGCCAGACCTGCCATAATGCACAAACCCAATTTCCAAAATGTAGCTCTTAGAAATCCTGTATGATAAAAGCTGAGATGGTTAAAAAAGAAATCCTATCTCTTCTCTGGGAAAATAAGGTCAAGGTGGAGAAAAGTCACTAATGAGAAACAAACTTATTTTTATTTTCATATTTAAAAACAACAAAATATGTGGTTTCAGATTTTTTTTTCTCCTTGTCAGAGAAAATTACGAGGAATGCAGGCTTTTGCATATCACAGTCTCTGCTTCTGTAGTATTTTCATTTGAAGTAAATTTTAACAGAATTGTAGCATAAGAATATTTGGTTCTCTCATAGCTGGATCTGATAATCATTGCTTTTATGTGGGTCAGGATATGGAAAAGATGTTATTACCTGTGGAAATACTTTTTGGGGTTTATATGATCTGATTTAGGCTATCTATGATGGGTTTGGAGAGCAGCTGATGGTATGACCAGTAGATGAAAAGGCTCTTTTAAAATGTTTTTATGTTCTCAGAAGTGGAAGTTTTTCAGTAGAATTATTCTGTGACCAATATATACGTATCTCTATATTATGTGTGTAATAAGAGGGTATTGATACTCACTTCTGAAGCCTCAGCTGAATCATAACATAACTGCTGTAGTCAACAAACTGGAATTATTTTGGGTAGCCAGGATCCTTAAATCATGGCTTAGACTCCAATGATCTCTCATGGTAATACAGTTTTCTGAAATACTTGTGATATTGTAAACAAGTTCTCAATTGCCAGCTACTCTGAATAGAAATAGATAGAAATACCATAATAAGGGGTTGAAATTATAAGAGAGTAAATTTAGAAGCCATTAAGGCTGCTAGCTTTGTTCCTCTATTTCATTACGACCATTAGCTGGTCATTCACCTTTTCCTCTATTTTCCACTCAGCTGCAGCAGTAGCTCAGTTGTATCAAAAATCACTTAAGAGTCTTTTCACTGAGCATGGGGAACTTCGGACAGTGAATCAAATGAAGAGAACGTGAAAACCTATCTACTACCTTCAGTTTGCCTTTTGTGAGTCTTGGTAAGCCATTTAATGTGGAGGGTTCAAGCCCTGAACTAGAACAAGGACATACACCTCCATGTGCATTAGGAACACTTCTGTGTGTATAGTATTTCCATTATTAGATACAGGGCTGTAAAATGTGCATGCTGTGTTTACAGCTTCTTTCCTGGCAAAAGCAATTGTCATATATCAGTTTACATCAGCTCAAAAGTCTCAGTAGTAGTCTGAAAGAAGTTTCTTTCCTCCAGAGAATGGACATTGAGGAACCTGGTCTAGTTGAGAGGTGTCCCTGCCCATGGCAGGGAGGTTGGATTACATGATCTCTAGGGTCCCTTCCAACCTAAGCTGTTCTGTGATTCTATGAAATTTACTGTACTGAAATCAATAAAAAAATTCTACGAGCCAAATATAAAGTGTGGAACAACTAGACAGAGCACTAGAAGCCAGTGGAAAACACATCATGTACTGGATCAGTCAGGAATACAAAGGCTGGAAGAATCAGCAGGTCTGGCAGAGTACTAGGAAACGGCATAGTTGAGAATCCTGAGATGGTGAAAAATCAAGATTATTTACTTGCATTATTCAAGTGCCATTAAAACTGAGCCAGAAATGGATGTGCCAAAGCATGTCAAAGAAGTGTAAAAAATCAAGTGTAGACTGTATTGCTGTATGAATTTTGAAGGAACTTACTAACATGAGCAAGCTGTTAACAAAAGTGTTTAGTTTGCATCTAAATAAACAGTGGTGGAAGGAGGAAGGTAGCAGCTGCTGAATCTAGTTTTTATAAAATGCTAGAAATGATCCTGAGATCATTTCAAAATGAGAAAACTTGTTGAGAAAATGTTTCAAAAGCTCTAAAACCTCCCACCAATGGGAAAAGAATTCTAAAAACCTAAATTATGCCAGCATAGCTTCTGTAATAGTACATTTTCCTGTCCTGCTTTAGCATTTTCTCAGTTTGTTGATTGAATAACAGATACACTAGAACCTGTTGGAATAATTCCTTGGAATATTAAAAGATTAAAGTCTCTGACAGATTAATATAAAATAAGTTGTCATGAATTGTCAGGTAAATTATTGCTTTGGATTAGAAACTTGATAAGACACTAGAAATAGGGTACGAGTAAGTAAACAATTTAGAACAGTGTTGCCTCAAGGTTCTACTCTGCTACAATAATACAAATAAAGACTTTAAAAAATTGCAAACTGATGTTTGACACATGAGAAAACAAGATTAGTATATGTCAGAAGGGTCTAAGGGTGTTCAAAGATTTGATCTCAGCTGAGAAACTTTGGATTCACTAGTTTATGATAACTGGTATTTTCATTGTTTACGCATGTGCCAAACTAAAAAGTGTTGCAGCAACGTGTGTTTTAGATCCTACTGAATATAGTAAATACATGTTTCTGTTTTTTTTTATGTTTTCTCTTTTATTGGAAAGTAGGGCTTCAGAGGAGTATGAACACAGTTTTCCTTCTTTAGGTGCAATGTTTCGTATTGACGTGTCAAAGCCCAAGATTTAACTGAAACCGAGTACTTCTTAATTTAAGAAAAACCTGGGTTATTCTATGAGATGGTGCTATTACAATTGATTTTTTTGGCACTTTTGGTGTGGGTATATATCTTCATTTTGTGGCTAAAGCAGTGGGCAACAAATCTTTACAAGCATTTACAGAGCTTACCAACCATGAAACAGATTTCACGTACCATCTGCTGTGTGAAGGACACATTGAAGTAGTCCCCCATTTCTCCAAAGCATCAGCACATTCATGCAAATCCCTATTCTCCTACCTGTACTTTTGAAAGTGATGGAGTGTACTATCTACACAGCTCATTGAATCATATTTGAACTGTGGAGTCTTGTTCATAGGAAGACTGGATAGCTGGATAACACCTAAAATGCAGCACGCTCAGATGTATTCAGCATTTTCATTTGCAGCAGAGGTAGCCAGCTACTTAATATGGATAATTACTCTTAGTTTTAATTTTATCCAAAGTCCCATTAAGGGTATAACAAAATTTTATAAAAGCAGTTAAAACTTCTGGAGAAGGGTAAACTCGTGACATTCAATGCTGAATTAATAGCAGTTCCTCAAAGAATTAATCCGTTATTTGTCACAGTCGAAGTTACTTTATTGAAAGTCTGTTTGAACAATGAGACAAAACCCAAAGAAAGAAATGAAAATGCATTAACAATGAATTTGGTGTTTTTTTGTTCATAGTACTGACTGAACCAAATAATTTAGCTTACTTAATTCAGAGGTAAAGACTTTTCATCCAAATTGTTTACAATGAAATAAGTGGTTTTGATGACATGGTCTAGTGGCACATAAACATCTGTAGGTTGCAACCTTGCTGTAGGCTTTTACTTGTCTTGCACTAGTAAGATGATCTCAGCTTAAAAGAGTTAACACACTGGAAGAGTTCTTGACAATCAATGTTTATTACTTTTAGTGTAGCACTCAAAACCCCCACAGTATTATTAATTGTCAATAGAAAAGTGGTAGTCAGCAAAATCCAAAAATATTAAACTGTTCATCATAATCAGTGGAACACAGCAGCTACCTGGAGAGACTTCAGACCTTTAGAAGCAGAATAGCAGCAGGCTGCAATATATCACTTGTAAAACCCTGCATATGGTCCAAGTAGCACTTGAGTAGGTTTTAGGGTCGATTTATGTGTATTGCTTATATTCTGCTTTGATATTCATGTGGTATTGATATTCTACTTTGATATTCATATTCATGTGAGTATTCTATACAGTTACAGCATTTAAAGCAAACCATTCCAAAAGTATTCATCCCTTCGTGTGGCCCTGAGGTTCCAGACATTTCCACTTCTGTATGACAGGAAATCCAGCGCCGAGAATTGTGCCACAGATTCTGTGCTATTAAAATATGGACTTGGAATGGAACTTTGATTCAAGGAAATTCTTTACACAGACATCAGTTTGATTGCTTTACTTAGAACTTTTCTTTTGGAGGAAAATGGCTCCTTATTTAAAAGAAATAAGGAAAGTGCCTCCTGTGTAAAACTTTCCCTTTACTCGCTTGTAGAGCTTTGACCATTTTTGTTGAGTAGTGAAGTAGGTTTAAAAGAAATTAAATTCTGTATCTGGAATGCCTGGCTTTAGTACAGATTGAATTGGGGAGTTTTGCTCTTTGAAGAAGTTTTGTCTTTTATTCTCATCTTGCAGCTCAGAGCCATCTCCATCATATAATAAAAGAAAACAACTAGGTAACAGAACGAAGCAAAAGAAGCAGATTTTTATATGTGTTAGCTGTAGGGCTTTCTTGTCCTTCAACATTGATTTTTACTAAATGCCATAGGCATAATTCTATTCATTCTTGGGAAGTGATTCCCTAAACTGCAGTATAAAACTTGGCTTATCACCTTAAAGACAATCTTAGTCATTCTGGAAATCTCATAAGGTAGTCTCACAGGAAACATTCCTTTAATTTGCTTACTCTGGTTGAGTGTCTCGTATCCTGCTAGTCCAAGACAACTTGCTTAGTTTTATTCATTCTTGCCCTTATTCTATTCATAAATAAGCCTTAAAGAGGCTTTGTGGTGCCTCATCTAACGTTTTAAACTATATTTTAAAATAATAACACAGTACGGGTGTTAAAAAATTTAGAACTTGCTCCAAATTTGAAAGTAGAACCTATCAGTCCCAGATCAATGTTTTGTTGTCTGCTAATTGTGGATTAAAAGGAAAAGTCATGTTTCATTCCAAGATAAAGTAATCCAGGAATTGTTTCCAGGTTCACAAAATCAGCTGCGTCAGGTAAACTTTACATCAAGGTGTTATTTTTCAAATATATAGCATGGAATTTTATTGAAAGGATTGTATATATTACAGGATTGTTGAAGGAAGTGAATTCAGCATAATCACTGTTTACAGTATGAGTAGATACTGACAGTGTCCTGTACTTCTGTCATTTGTCCTGCTTGAATATGTCTTAGTGTTGGTTTATGAAGATCTGAAATCTAAAGCTAGGAAAACACCAGAAAAATTAGAGAAATAGCCGATTAATCTGTCCTTGGCTGTGTAAACATAATTCTGTATATTGAATTGAGGGGTTGCTAATCCCTTACAATCACGTTTCTTCCAATTAAGTTGCAGGGCTTTAAATACTTTCAATCACAGGAGGCTGAAGAAGTAAGTGCAATGTCAGGAAGGAGAGGAGGGTGGTAATCCTAAATGAAAGTAATTTTATTAGGAGAGAAAGCAAGCAGCAAACAGAAGTTCTGAAGTGGAGAAGTTCAGAAAAGAAAAGATTCTGCAAAATGGTCTGACCCCCTGGGGAAGCAAAGAAATAAAATTGGGATTTTTCAGCTTGATTAAAGTTTGATTTATGAGCTGCTTTTTGTTAACAGCAGTGGAACAGGAGGAGGAGAAAAAGGATTTAACTTGTAAGGGAGAAAATTCTTTTGGAAATTGCCTTCAAGTTCATGAAGTTTAAAAAAAAGTGACAAATGGAACTGTTTTGTAAGTACTCCCTTTCTAGCCTCTATTTGCTTTCTACTCCCCCAACCCATAGGTAGTAATAAATTATAAATAATGTGAAGTAATCTGAAAACACAGCTGATTACTAACTTGATGTTTTATTATTGTTCAAGAGTAAATAGCTTACTATCAAGGGATATCTCCTGTGTTTATATTCTCTGTGGTCTTGCTTAGGTGCTACAAAAATGCATCAAAAGATCCAGAAGGAGATCACAAGTTAAATTTCTACACACAGGGGTCCTTCACACAGAGGTTACTATACTTAGGAGATCAGAAGGTGGAAAAAAAATTCAGGAAGTATTGAACCTTTGTGGAAAATGGTGTGGTCTTTCACAAATGGAATTAAGTAAAACCTAAAATATGAAATAATGAAGAGTCTCTTATGTTGCTCGCCTGCTGGGAAGGAGCATGGCTAAAGTTAGGATTGTCAGGAAATGGCAGGTGGGACAACTTTCTTCTTGCTCTGTGTATGGGAAGATTTCTCCATCCTTGTTTCATCATGCTCTTACCCCAGTTTCACGGGGGATAATGACAGCTGTCAGGCCACAGCAAATGGGACAACAGATCCTCATTTGCTACTGCTGTCCTTATGTCCACAACATATTAGGGATTTGGACCCAGCAACTTAAGGTAGGATGCTGTTTCCACAGGTCTATTTCTCCAAAATGGAGTCATGGTGACATCCTACCTTAGATCCAAAGAGAGATAATGTAGTAAAACTTAACAATTCTTCAGTGCACTAAAGGGTTAAAGAAAATGGTGTTGTGCTTTGTAAGCAATAATGGGTTCCCGTTGGCTTACAAATTGGAAGTTAGTAATGTAGAATACCTTTTGAAGGCAAATGTAGGTGTAGAATTGCCATTGGATTGCCAGACACTGAAAATTCTGAATTGTCATCATAAAAGTTCAGGCTGGGAGTGCTTTAGCAGCCCCTTACCTTCCATGTTTAGGTAAAGCACCAGATCTGTGTAAAGCAGTAACACATAGGACTTTTTTTTTTCATTGAAAAGACATTATAACTTGTTGTTCATCAAAAGTTTTAAATGCTGTGATCCATGATAAGATAGTTTTGACCACTTTGAAATTATATGAAGTCTTTTATTAATTTCAGTTTAACTTGCACTCTAAACAGACCCCCCAAAATTTCATATTAATATGAATGAAGTTGTCACTGTGCTAGTTGATACAGCGATTTCATTTATAAAAGCTCAGATTGTGCATTGTCAGTAAAACATGCTAAGTAATACTCAGTAGCTCTTGAAACCATCTGTCACCCATCATCAGGGCTTTACTTCTGAAAATTTACCTATTCACTTTAAGCCCAACTCTACCTAGTTTGCTAAAACATACTACCTCTCAGTGAAAAAAAAAAAGTATAAATAACTGCTTTAAAATTATTTTTCTTCCCTTAAAAATGTAAACCAGTATATATTGCACATATTTGTATAAATTTCTTGGATTTAATATTATGTTTGTTGTATATCAGCAGATTTTAACATCTGCCTAAAAATAAGGGTACAGACTTGCATGATATTATGCATTTGTTCAACCAGCAAGCTCTGTTTCGTTGCTTCAGCAGAAGTCAAAATGAGACGTAAGCTTCCCAGCTACAAGCTAGATCAAGGTTTTCAATCTGGGAGTCAGTAGGCTGAAGCTTGTCTTCCATATCTGATGAAACAGCACTGGAGGTGGTAGGCACAGACATAGCAGCAGTGTCCTCATGCCTCCATTACACCAGGGTGCAGAGTCTGGTCTAACTCCCAGCTCACCTGGCAGTGGAAACAGGAGAGCTAGGGATGCCCATGTCCCCTTTCCTTTCCTCATCTTCAGACACCTTCCTTTTCCCATCGGTGGGGCACAGAGCAGAGGAGCTCCATGGAAAAGGCAGATTGGAGGCTAACACAGGAATGGCTAAGGCAAAGTTGCAACTTTGCAGAAGCTATGTCCTTGAAAAGGTTATACCTCTGCAAAGTGAAATTGAGTTAGTGGAAACGGAGAAGAGAGATTTGAAACATCCAAGTGGTTCACAGGTATGACTTGTAGCAAATATATTGGCATGAAATGAATATTAAATGTTAAAGTTATAGTATGTTAACTGAAAAATTTCACCAAGTACTCCCATCACAAGTATAAAACCTAACTCCATCTCTGGAGATGCTTCCTAAGTATGTTGGCATCAAGATAAAATCAGACACTTTAAAAAACCCAGAATGATAACATACTAGATGTATTTAATAAAAGCAGAGCACCTTCTCCTCTGCCAGTGCACATAGTATTGGGTCGGATGCAGCAACAGCAAGTACTGGTGTATGTAAATTTACAATTATCTATCTGTAAAGTCAGTGTCTGTGATTAGGAGGTAGAGTTTTACTGTATTTCTTTGTTGAAGGGCTGTTGTTATTACCATATAGGCAGTAGATGGTTTCTGCACGTAGAGATTTGTCCCTACAATCATTGTACCTTTAAGACTATCTTCCTGTCACTTGGGTGTTTCTAGGCTGTCTCTTTACCGCTTAGAAAAGCTGGAGTGTCACCATATTCCTGGCTGCCACTGTCAGGCTCGTGGAGGAGAAGTGGTCTTAAGTACTGCTGATGAGCGTTATCCGTAATTTACCACAAAAAGCAGAAACTTTCAGGGCAAAAATTCTGCCCTCTCATATCTTTTCTGGGTGCTATTTTATTTTTAATGTACTCTTACAAGGTAGCTTTGAACTCAATTCACATAAAAGAGCCTCCAGCTGTACATCTTACAAAAAGCATGTAGACCTCATTTAATAATTCTTTTTATTCCTCTGACTTGAACGTGATCTCTGTTCCACTCTCACTGATGGAGCTGGCACTTCAACTTCATCCAGATTTATTTCTGATTTAATTTGGTAGAACCCACAACAGAACACATTTCCAAAGTGGAGGAATAGCCACTTAAATATTGTGTAAGCCCACCACATACAACAGTTTCAGTTTATTAAAAATTATTTTACATCTTCAGCAAACATGATTATTCTTCCTCCTACTTTTTAAAGTACCATCTAAGTTGCAGCATGGGCACTAAAGGCCAAATACAATTTTGCATGATCATTGTTAGACCTTTGGTGTTGGAATGATTTTTTTTTCTTTCTTTTTAAAATGCTTGTCACCATGTTGCATAAAAGTTTGGGGATTTCTTTTTTTTCCCCTCAAGCAAAAACTGGGATGGTCCTGCTTGGAACATAAGCTGCCAAATGGGGAGCTTCACCTGCCCATTCTCATGAGCAATGAAATTGAGCCTTTTGGATCATGTAACTGTGGTTCTCAGGCCAAAATGTTCTTTGATGTTGTGAATTCTTGCACCTATTTTCATCGGATTGGAGTGGATAGACCAGCAGAAATAAATTTCTTGTTCAGTTTCTCAGGAATACTCTGATTGCTCAGCCAACAGAAGAATAATGTTTTGAAATTTATTACTAGCTTGAAACTTGGGGTCAGGTGGGAATTGTCATCTTTTCCCATCTATCTCTGTATGAGCAGAACTGTAGGTCAGCTGAAGTGGGATTGTATTTGAAGTTGGGACACCTTTTTCTCATTAGCCCATACATGAAGTAGCAGACAGAACCCCACAGGTTCATCTGTGTGCCTACACCACTTTTCAAGAAATATCTCTGTTCAGCAGTGGCCCTTTCCCTTCTTCAGTAAGCAGCTTCCTGGACAGAAAATGTAAAATGAAAATATTATTAAGGCAAAGTGTGTGCTGAGTCAAGGAAAAATTGTTCTTGTCCTCTCGGTGGTATTTTTTGGTGTGCTTTTTGCTAGGAAGGGCAAGTTTTTGTTACTTTGGAAATCACTCAAGAAAAAAAAAGGGGGGGAGGGGACAATACCTAGTTCAGTTACACTAACATGTTAGTTCTCAAACTTTCAAAATAGTAAGTATAACAGATATATTTATCTTACAAGAATACATTGCCATTAAAGCAAAATCATATACAAACCTGGAGTGCTCCGTCCATCAGCTTTTGATTTGGTACTTGCAGAAGAGAATCACAAATGGCCCCAGAGCCCATGAATTAGCAGCAGCTCTGCTGTCACAATTGTGCCATGACTATGACATGCCATTTCCTCACTGCCATTAGCTGTGCTTTACCAGAAACCCATTTTTCAATAGAACAAAATGGGAGAATTAAGTTTCCTTTATATTTCACTTAGTTCATTGTGACCATACGCTTCAGTCCGTCTGATCCAAATTGGTTAAATGTTAAAACAATTTGGCCTCTTTTCAGCTCCAGTTTCTACTTTCAGAACCTGAAGAGCGTGAACTTTGTCTTACTAAAGGCTAAACTCAATTTTATTTTCTGTTACGTGAGCTAATTTGTGAGGGGTTCTCATAATGTCATGTCTTCAAGGAGATTGCAATGAGTGTCTTAAAGTTCAGGCCAAACATGTGAATTTGCCGTTCGTGTTATGGTATTAATTAGAACTAACTTAGATCTTTTCAAAATGTCCAAACTCTACAATTCAGAAAACAGAAAGTCTCATCTACAAGTGATCTGAGACCTTAGACAAATTCCATCAGAAGTGTATTTAGAGTAGAAATTGGGATTCCTCTGTTTAATCTCTAGCTGTTCTATTGATTCATTATTTTTCACTTAGCCTTCAATTCTTAATTCATTAGTGGCTGTGATATTGCTTACATTCTTATAGGGGCATGACACCTAATTGTTACATTTGGCAGACTCTGACCCAGCAAAATGTATTTTAATATAGATAATAAAGTATTATGACTTGAATGAAAACAGCTCATATTTTCACCAGTGTTCTCAGTTTCTGATGATGGAGCCAGTCCTCGAAGGCAGCCAGAGCAATCAAATACAACCCAAGTAACCTTAAACAAGATCCTAAGATGCAGTTCCTTCAATGACAATAAGACAATTTATAAAGAAGCAGTGCAGTACGGGCTATCGGGCTGTGTTTCACCCAGCTCTAAAGAACTGAGGAATATGTACAGCCCACTAAAGTTTGTTGCAGTATTAGTTAAGCAATTTAGATGTGGTTTCACTTGTCCTATTAGTGAAGGTCAGTTCTGATTCCCCACATTTCAGCTGTGCGATACCTGCACTGGATTAATTCCCACAAAAGGTTTCTGGTTTGTTTTGTTTACTTTGTTTTGTAATTTGCTAACGTATCCACTCTCTGGACATCCATCCAATGATATTTTCTCAGATAACCTGTTCATCTTGAGGACCATATATTTTCTGATAACTTGGTTATGTGTGAACCATCCATGACTATGTGTTTTTCCTCAATAACAGATTAACATTATTTGAAACAAGGTCTTACTTATTTTTTAGAAAGCATGGTTCAAAATTGCTTTAATATATTCTTGGTCATCCAGACATTATTACTGTAGGGTTCAGGAATTTCTCAGGATCACTGAAAATTCAAGTAATAGCAAAAAAACATGTATGTGTGTGTGTGTGTGTGTGTATAATACTTTTCAAACAGCTTGTTACCAACAACAGCTCATGTTAATGGTACTTCACGGAGATATTTGCTTAAAATAACTTGATTCTCTTCAGGCTACAGCAGTACATGCACGTTTTGGTGTTTTGTTTTTTTTTTTTTTAATTAAAGTAACCAGAAACACAGAGCAAGTAAAATGCTGCAAAACATTCTGATTGGGCCAAATGGAAGGATTGAGGAGTGTTTTCAAGATAATGAACACAGATGGGTTTGCCATTATCCCTCACATAAGAAAAAAAAAACCCAGCAGTTTTATGCTTTTGTATGGCTAGTTCATGCTAGATACGTCTGAGTCAGCATTTCCAATACCAATTTCAATTTAGTCCATGGCTGTGAGTGCTACAGTAAGAAGAGAGCACAGCTGTGGTACCCTACAGTGCAATAATAATCACAGCTCACTGCGGCGGTGGCTCCGTGCAGTATCCATCCCTCTGAAGTGCCAGGGAGCTCTGTGAGATGGATGCTGTCTGCTTGCTTTGCTTACAGCTCACCGTGTTGGGACTTTATGCTATTTTTTTGTGTGACTGGGCAGCAAAGAGGAAGGCTGACTGTTTTACTGTGCCTGCTGTACCCTGGGTGGAGGAGGAGTGTGCCCTGGCAGATCTGTTTGGAAACAGGTCAGGTCCAGAGAGGTTCATCTCAAATTGGTGGTCACTGGGGATCTTGTACTTCTGCACTATTGTTGATATATTTTGATGAATGACAGTTGTCATCCACATGATAGCAAAAGCATTAATTAGGTTCTTGATCATTTTCATGACTCTGGCCCTGCAATAATAAAGTCCTATTACCTTAGTTACTGCTTCTTTAATTGCCACTGCCTTCCAGGTGAATGCACAGTGGATTTACTGCTGAAATATCATACATATGCATTTGCAAACAGCAACTGGTGTTTGTATGAGCTGAGCTGAACAAGTAAACCTGCAACACATTAAAAAAAAAAAAAAAAAAAAAGAAATTAAAACAGGAATAGGTAAGTTTAAGGAGTTCTTCTGTTTTCTGAAAGCACTAATCACAGTGGTATTTAAATCCACAGAGGTTCTGTGTTTTCAGGGATTTCAGATGCAATTTTACCAGCCTTTTAAACATTAATTCTGTCCCTTTCCGTCTACTTCTATATGTAATCTATATAACTTCTATATGTGATCATATATACCTTCTATGATGATACTCTTTACTTTTCTAGTTCAATTCTAGCTAAATATTCTATGATAGTAGCTTGCACTGAAAACAAAAGAGTGCAATATGGAGGAGGAAGAGAAGAGAAAGCCACTTCTACTCTAGCTGTTCGAGTCTGGAGAATAAGAGACTAGCCTTAATCAGATGGGTATCCTTTGACAAACATAGCAGCATAGCATTGGCAAGGAGTTGTCTTCTGAGCATCGTAAATGAAAGTCAGGAGTTCAGTGGAGTATTGTAAACGGTGTCATCTGGGAGTTTCTAAAGGGAGTGTGTGGCCAAGGGATTCTTCTCCAGGCCTTCAGCTCTTCAGGAATTGTTGAATCCTATGGAATACAGATGTGAGCATATAAATGCTCAGAAACTCATAAGTTTTGTTAAAATGAACTAAAATGTTCTCCAAGGGTAAGGTGAACTATTTTTTTTCCTGATCTTTCTGGAAGAATGGCCTGTAATAACAAAAGAAGCTCTGTAATGGTGACCGTTAGGAAAGCACAGATCAAATGGTTAAGCTGTTTCTCCATTGTTTACAAATCTCTGGCCTTCTTTTTTATTATCTGAATAATACCTCTGCAATCCTACAGCCCAGAAACAAATCCCTGCCTGTGGTAAGAAAGCTGAGGAAATCTCATTCTTCTGAACACTTTTTAATTAGTTTGGATGGAGGAAAAGAGGCAATTCAGGTAAAACAAGAATAGTTCTAAATAACTTGTGGCTGTATACTTTCTTTTGCCTGACTTAAACCAGAAATGCATTTCTAAACCAAGCTTCATTACAAAATCTTCTAAAGTGTACTCTTTTTGTGATTAAGACTGTTTCAAAAGGACGTGAGATGAGTCTGAAAAGTTCGCAGGGAGAGATATTTTAGCACCTTAGACCCTGGTTTATCCCAGCTAACTCAGGCACGTGTATGGGTTACCAGGGATAGGAGTAGTCCCACTCTCCTCTGCACCTTGGACTTGTTCCTCCTCCCATTCTTGTGTTTACTCTGATTGCCAGGTTGGTTGGTCTGTTTTCAGCAATTCTTTTATTTTTAAGTATCTGTTCTACTGAAATCTACCTCTGTTTTAAATACACTTTTCTTTTAGTGTTCACAGTCTGATTTGGTTTGTATTAAGCAACCTGAAAGCTTCACTTGTGCCCATAAATAACATAAATTAAAACAGAATCCAAGTTTTAAGTCTGCTTCCTGACAGTTATTCACTAACACTGAGGCTAATGTAATTAATTAGTTTCTTAAGAGAGTTGTAATGCTGGATTTCTTGGTACAGCTCAAATGGAAAAGCAATATTTGATTTTCTGTTCCTATTACTGGATTTCTATGTGAAAAAAAAAAAAAAAAGAAAAGCCATACTACAATTACTTATGCTATTAAGCCATGGCTAAGGGGTGATTGCAGATCTGTGGGCTTACAGACAGCAATCCTTTCATCGTTCAGCTGTGTGTTTTACGAGCATAGGATTTGTACCTTGTGATAGTTGCTATGGTATCCACATGTGTACCAGGAAGATTGTAGGGAAGTGTGATGTATGTTAACAATAAACTGAATTTAAAAAGTGATCAGAGGTGACTGCTAAATTTTTAGTTCTGTTCCTCAAAAATAGGAACCTGTTTCTTTTGGTGTAAAGCTGAAATTCTGATTTCCCCTGTCTCACACCAAGAAAATGCTAACGTGGAGATTTGCTAATAATTTGGGCATGGGTCCTGGGGGGGCTACTGTTTGATACAGCCTGCTCTTTTTTCTGTTACCTGGCTCCAGAGTGGTCTCCCCTGATCTTTGAATCTATAGAAAACACCAGTCACTCAAGGTAAAATTTAACTGCATGAAGGGGAGATGGGGGTTTGTTAATACCTATCCTAAGAGCTACAGCACAATACTTGTTGTAGTGGAGTGGCCACTGGCACAGTAGTTACAGATTACACCTTTTTATTTCCATCTCATCCCTCCGGCTGAACTGTCAGTAATTTGGTAAGAGATCAGCGTGTTCAGTTCCTTGAAGTAAGGCTGGGGAGAGCTGGCACTACATCTTCAGCAGCAGCCCCTTCCTCTGGCTGCAGGCAAGGGAGCAGTAAGAGCTCTGAGCTCTGCTGGACCAAGTGTGGCTGGGCCAGCTGGGCATGTGGCAACAGGGAGAGATCAGATCTAAGGGCATGGGACTGCCCGGGGAGGCGGCAGAGCCAGAGGGAAGGGAGAGCTGTGCTCCTCTATTAAACAGGAGCTTCTGCTCCTTAGGTTTAAATTCCTTCTTCCTTCCAATTAAGAGAGGTGACCACTTAATTCCACCTAATTAGAGGGTTTTTTAGATCTATTTTCCATTAGGGGCACTGTACATGCAAGATCAGCGTCTTACTTTTGCCGTGAACTCTAATGGATTAATCATTTATATTGCGTAGTTTAATTACTCCAGTTCAACACTTATTTACTTTTGTCTCCTAATTGACTTTATGAATGCCATTATTTGTATTGTATGACTCCTTAAGGAGAAATTGGTAGTAATGTGATTTTTTCTTTTCTTTTTTTTAGTAAAAATAGCAAAATACCTACAGGAGAGATTGTCCACATAGAATACTACGTAGGCAAATTTGTTTTCTAATAAATCATAATTTGAAGAATGTATGCATTCTTACATGCAGGGCAAAAGATTGTGTACTCACAGTTCTGTAATTTCTCTGAAGTGTTGATTCTTAGTTCAATTTAGTAGTTTCACCTGCTGGTGTTCATGGTTCTTGATCAGGATCTCATCTTTCTGAGAATCTGGAAAGACTTTCGGCCTAAAAAGAAGCTTCTACCTGTGTGGATGGAGATAAAAAGCTTCTAAACATGTATCTAGAGATGTAAAAGCCAGGAAGGTGCAGGCGAACTCAGCTCTATAAAATGTCTAAATATCACAGTTTGTGTGATCTCTGAATCTGGCTTTCTGAAAGTCATCTGGTTGTTTAGGTCTAAGAGACATGGTGATTCTTGTGTGCCATTGGATGTCTTTGGTGCCAAAAAATAGCAAATATAGTGTAAAAATGCACTGTCCACAAAAAAAGAAAGAGGAGCAGATGTCACCCTCTCCTGCTAATTCTATATATTCTTCTCTAAAGAGCTTGAGATGTATACATTGTTAATTCTGTCTAGTATAATCCTGACCAGATGAGAAATGAGGGAATACCTAAAGGTTTTCTTCCTTCACTTCCTCATGCTTTGTTGTCCATCTGAGATGCCAAAGTTGGTCCTGTACCTACCTTTTAAACTGATTGCACAAAATGTTTCAGTTCTCTATAGTTTCCAGCTAGTTTCCTCTATATCTGCCAGCTAGGTGAAGAAACCTGACCTTTTGTAATACCATTTACAATAATAATCATCACCATAGTTGACTGTACAAGTAATAAAAAATAGTGGGTTTAAGTTTTCTTGCTGTGATTTGATCATCTTTACATGGGATTTTGTTTTCCCTCTGGATACCTACATGTTTTTCAGTAGGACAGTGAAACATGAAGCCTCTGGCCATGGCTAAAAAATTCCATGTCTTGCAAAATAGTTTCTAGTCTCTGGATACCTGGCATTCTCCTGATGCAAAGTTTGGGGTTTTTTTTGTCTCTAATATATTATTAATCCATTAATAATGAACTATTTATTTATATTCTTGCTTTATTAATGACTTGCTGTCATTAGTTGTAAAGTGGAAAGTTGGTTTGGTGTTTTTATTTTTCATTTATTCAATTTCTTTCCTGCCTAGAACCAGTTTCTCCTTCAGTTTAACACTTACCCAATTTATGCAGTGACCGTCTCCTGTCTTGAAGAGCAAGAGTCTTCTGCTTAAAATAGCAGAAATATTCATTGGCACACAGCTTTGTTTCATGAAGAGAATGTTTCCTTCAGAGAGTAATTGTTTGGGATTTTTTCCTGCTTACCAGAGGACCTCATCAAGTCCTTTTACAGAATCCTTAATATTGTTGTTTTTCTTCCCTGAATGGGAATAAATGCTGCAGACAGTCTGGAAAAAAAAAAAAAAAAAAAAAAAAGAAAAAGAAAACCCACAAACTTTTGCAAACTGTGAGTTGTAACTCTAAGAAAAAAATATTGTATATTGTTAAGTCCTGTAAACAAGATGATCACCGTGCCTTCAAACTGTATTAGTTCCAAGGCAGGCAAGTCTCCTTGCCCCTTTAAAGAACAAGGTAACTTAGAACAACATCTAATAATGCAAAAGACTTATAGGTCAAATTTGTTGGGCTGCAGAATGAGAACATATTCTAAAGGATGATGTGCTGATGGTCTGTCAATATTAGCACTAAAGTGGGAATTGGGTAGACAAAATCTAGCAGGCATTTGTCTAATTAGAAGTGACCTTTATTAAAGCAGAGCTGTCTGAATTAAATTAGATATTGCTCATCTGGTACTAGCTTTCTTTATATCTGAGAACTTGGTAAATCTCATCTAGAATGCTAATTCTATCCTTCCATCTTTTCCTCTGAGGCATCTTTCATTTAATAATGACTTTCTTCATTGTTTTTAATTTTAGGACAGAACTGTCTTTTTTTTCTTTTTTTCAGGTTATCTTTTAATTTCTGCACTGAAATATGTAAATACTACCTTTAGAGGGAAAGTAGTAGGAGAATCCAGTACTTTATAGTCACATGTATTGCCTTCAAACAGAAGAATGAAGTACTCTGCTTGAGTAGCAAGGTAGCATCTGAAAATTGAACTTCTCTATTTCAAAATGTTTTTAAAAATAATCTCTAGCCTTTAGCATCCTCTAGTTCTAAACCTAAACCTTTCATCTGGAGAGTTCCACGTTGCCGATGGTTTAGATTTTTTCAAGTGGACACGGGTGCTGCCCTACAGCCTGGAAGAGAAGCAAAGGCATGGTCAGAAAAAGAGAATGAAAATGTATCCCACACTCAGGTCCTTGTTTTCACCACTGCTAGCCATTTGGCTACCTGTTAGCCATGTTAATCAGTGTGTGCTTGCTGATTTCAGTGACATCTGGTGTGGCATTCTGGTTGTTTGGGGGTCACATGGGAGATGTGTATTCTCCAGAGGGTCTGCAAGGGCAGCTGTTCAGAGCTGAGAGAATACCAGCTTCAAACACATCAGAGCTTTTCAATAATGTCACCCGATGCTGCTGTGACCATAGCCTGGAAGCCATTCTGTTGTATTTAGTGTTTCATGTGCAGAGCTCATCCCTTCAATCTGTTGTTGTTCTTGCTCTTTGGGTTAATAACTTCCTCTCATTTTAGTAAAGGTGATTGTATCTGAGTTTACCTTGAGTTGCTGACCACCCAAAAGTTGGAGTTTTAGGCTCAGCTTTGAAGAAACTTGAAGTGCAAAGTTACTGTTGTTACTGTGAGCACAAACTGCCAAGATGCCTTGATAAACTGATAAGGAAATGAATATACAAGGGTAGAAGGGATTACAGATAGAGATAGAAGGATTAGGCTGTGAACTAGCAGCAAGACGTGCTGTAAAAATGTTGCTTCAGGCTTTTGTTTATTATTTGGAGAAATTCTATTTAAATGCAGATTAGATTTTCTACCTAGAAGTACAACTTATTCTTTGTTGGAACTCTGCAAAGAAGAATGAATGCAGAGTGTTCCTGTTTCATTTCTTCGTGAACTTTGACAGTCACGTTGCTTATCCTGTTATCTGGATTAGATATGCAAGCTGTGGATATAGGAGTTTTAACAGTTTGTTTAGAGACCCTGCTTTAATTAATCAGTGTAAGATTACCAAATTGCCTTGGGATGAAAAACTGTGTCTGAGAAGTTGTAATTGGCTACTAACTAAACAGAAGGGCCCAGCTCCACATGGGGTATAGGGGAGGAGGGAGGCAGGGTGAAGGTGGGAGGGAGAAAGGGAAAGCAGAAGAAAGAGACAATTAGACAAGTATTGCATCTTTTTTTGAACTGAAATGTTGTCATTCTGTATACATCTTAACTCTGTCTTGTATTAATCACCTTATTAAAATAACATTTTCTCTTCTTTAGAAATAAAAATGAAATTAAATTAATTTGTCATCAATTCTACTAGGTCTATGAAAAGTAGTCTGAAAAGTCTTCACCTTAAACAGACTTCCAGATATGCAAGAGAAAAATTTTTGAGTGTTATGGCTTACTTATTGTAACAATATCAGTAAAATGTAGCTAAGGGAAACATCCCATTCACTTCCCATGGGGTTATTTTTAGTCTTATCCATTCTTGCATCTTGTCACCAGCATCTCCAGCAATCCTTACTGATCTTCTCAGACATATGGTAACATGATAACGTGATGGGAGTGAAACAAAAAACCACTCCCTGCCTCTTATCAGAGTGTGTGTGGGAAGGGGAGGGAATACAATGGTTTCACCCCCACCCGGGGTCCTCCCAGTTGCTGGAAGGTCACGCCCCCATTCCAGGCCTCAAACCACAACACTTATCCATTCTTGCATCTTGTCACCAGCATCTCCAGCAATCCTTACTGATCTTCTCAGACATATGGTAACATGATAACGTGATGTACATACCTAAACCAACTTTTTTGTTAACCTCAGCTACCCATACTATTTAAAAAAAAAAAAAAAAAAAAAAAGGCCAAATTCAAAACACTGATTTCAAGGGATTTCCTTTTTTGTTTCATCTTTTTCTTCTTTCCTAACATAATTTGTGAATTATTCACCACATTTTGTGACAGATGATTCCACACGAAGTTTGGCATGAACTGCCACTGGGATTCATGTATAGAATCACTTGAACTCAACTGTTTCAGGATCTGAGATTTTTACCCAATTTTAGAAAAGCAAAAGAGGAGTTTGAATTCTTTAGATGTAAAGATTACTTTTGTTGGGTTTTGCCTAATATATGAGGAGGCCACATTTGGCTGACTGGAAATCTAGTATGTACTCTAGGATGATCTACTTCACCAGCCATTTAACATGATCAGTAATTTTGTATTGATCATTTAGCATGAAATAACATGCTAATGTAGTAGATTTAATGTGATGTTATCAAAATGGCATGCCATTTAGCAAGGTAATATTTTAGTATTATCAGGTTCATAAAAGCTTGTCTGTTGAGAATATAATGAAGATTTGTCAGTGTATTACCTGGCTTTGTTATGAAGTGGAAGAAATAAAAAGATCAAGCCTTTGCTTAAAGGAGGTTGATGAAACTTTTTGCTTCGTACTAGATAGATTTTAAGTGCCCTGTGGTTTTTTTGTTCCTTCCTTTATTTCTTTTTGATGGACAAGCTAAAGCAGTAACTAATATAAAAGAAGATGATTCTTCAGGAGATGAAGAACCCTAGGCCAATAATTTACAGAAAGTAACATGTTCTTAAAAGCCTGCACAATCCCATTCAAGGTTTTATGGCCATTTTAAAACCTGAATTTAAGCAATACTTTTCTGTGCCTCCTCTCCAGAAAGCCAAATGTTTCCTTTCATCTATTTTTGGTAATATGATGAACTGCGCACAAAATAAGTATGAAACAATGGATCTATAATGAACAATGCATGACTGGTGTGTGACAGACAATTATATATATTTCAGGGAAGAAAGTAATGGATCACATGATTAGCAGTCTATGAACATGTCATATGCTTGTATCATACAGGGTCAATGGGCAGACTGAAAGGCAGTTATTTGAGCAGCTTATTTTTCCTTTCATATATCTTTTTACGGTAGTTTGCACATTTAGGCTACATCAGCTATTCATATTAATTTTTAAGAGATTCTTGTTGCATGCTGTTATTTGACTGTAATACAGTGACTGTTAGCTTTGATTTGGATAAATACTTGAAACTTTTTTAACACTTATTTTCTGGGGTCTTTAGCATGCCTACATATGTGCATTACCATTTCAGGTGACTTAGCAAGACAAGCAAAAAGCTCTGAGCCCTAACTTTAGCTGTGTTTCAGTTGTGAAGATTTCATGACAGGTTATTTTGTTGTTGGAAGAAGAGAGAAGTTTGCATTCCAGATGCCTGCTGTGAGCCTGTGGAATTTTTGAAGCCCAGTTGTATCTAAAAATCTTTGGACAAATGGCCTTTCTCATGGGTACTTAAGGCTCAAATTAGAAAATACAGTTTTCTGAACAGATCTTTGGGGTGGCCAGGAAATTGTTGCTTGTGAAGATGAAATCTTGTAATGAAAGGCTGGCATTGAAACCTGGTGGAGCAGAACTCTCCTAGAATACATATTGCTTTCCCCACTTTTCTTTTTTACTCATGAAAGACAGCCATATCTGCTATTTTTCTTACCTTTGGATTACAAGAATACGCCTGTTTAGTTCAGAACTTGGATTCTTCAAGTTGATATAAATAGGGGGGCCAAATGTGAAGCTCTTTTGTTACGTGCTAAGAGTTAGATGCCCTTTCCCTCCTCCTTTGTAGCTGTCCTATTTACACACTCTGTTATATAATTATATTGCTGTAATCTATACTAACATGAAATGACAAGCTCTAATGTGTTATTACATGCTTCTTAGTTGCTCTGTATCTGCAACAGAGTCTTTCTAGCAAAAAGGAGTAGGAGCTTATCCAAAGCAATTGGAGTGTTGCATTGCAGGAACACAGACGTAGCTCAGATGCTTCTACCCAGTCACAGAAAAGCTGCACAGTTGCTACCCTGAGCTCCCTGTTGCTGTAACCATAATAGTAGTTATGCCTGAGCTGAGCTGGGTATAAGTAATTGAGCTGAGCATATTGTGCTGACTGCAGAATAGACCTCTGTGTTACTGTACATAGCCCTTCTGAATTAATTCTAAACTTTCTGCCATCTGTATGATAACAATTTGCAAGATTTACTTTTCCATGGATGATGATTGTATTGGAACTAGAAAGGGAGAGCAGACTTCCTGCTATCAAAAGTATTTTATACTTTCTTCTGCATATGTCTCCTTCCCTTCTCTTCATTAGCTGCCTTTGTATTTGGCTTGTTCCCTAAGGAAATCAGTATTTAACTTTGCTGCATAGAAGCTGTAGCCTCTCTGTCTATAGTGGTTAGGAAGGAAAGGTTATAACCCATTTCAGAGACATAAAGGGAAAAAAAATCTCCAAAATAAAATACTTGAGATAATTACACAGTAGTTCTGAGAAATACTGATGTATGAGTCTATTATAATTACATATGGCCCAATCTAGTTTTAGTTTTCATACAAAATCATAAAGATTTTACAACATGAATAGTTGTAACTATAGTCCAGTCTGTTTTACAGAATTTAATTCTGAGAAGCACTTTGAGTAGTGTCTAGAAGTTGGTTTACCATGTAAAATTTTATGAAATTGTTAAATTTTATTGAATGAGAGTTAATGATAAATTTTAAAATATGTCTTTTTGGAAAGATTTGATACCAAATCAAATCATCAAACCCATATAATACTGGAATTTTTAGTGGTCTATTAAAATAATGAGCTCTTCATCATAGGAGGATTATTTAAAGCATACATGTGGTTTTCTAATGTTGTATTTAATTAGATTTAATAATGGCAGTGAAGAACAAGTCATTAATATGTCTGGTTTTTGGTTGTATGTTTTGAAATTGTACACAGCTCTATGGTACAGAGGGAAAACTGTATTTTTGCTGATACTTTGTGCCCTTCAGGTTTCTTTGGGAGCCAAGGGCATCATTCACTCCTAGAGACATGCATTGAAAGTCTAGTACAATATCAAACACTCAAGTGTGCAAGAATCTGGTTTAAGCTGTCTCAGGCTGGGCACCCTGAAAAAATGAAGACTGCAAAACTTTGCTTAATTTCTTTATGCCTCAGTTTCCAAGGTGCAAATGGTCTCAATAAGGCAAATAATGCAGTTGGGATATTATTCTTGTTCCTGAAGCTTTTGATTGTGCTGTGAGAACAACAAAAAAAGCACACAAGGAAATGAATAAATCTGCATTCAACACAAGGCTTTGAAAGTATTAATTAAAGAGGTGTATGGCCACATGCTGATTAGAGTAGATAGAGAAATATTGAGTAACTACTTACTCTCTGAATTGGGCCCAAGGGTCCTATGAGAAAAATAGTATATGATAATTTAATTAAAGTTTGCATCAAAACACATTTACACAAGGGAACTGAATTAATATTGCAGAATTTGCACTTCCTAACTTTACAGTGCTTCACTGGGAATTGTTAACTCTTTTTTAATATAGTGGTTCTTCAGTGTGACATGATGTACTGATCAGAGGCTTGGCATATTCACCTCACTGAATTTCGTTAGATTCAAGGCATAAATACAGTAAAGTAGGTATAGATCTTGAATCAGAAATAACAACTATTGATAGCATTGCAGTTGGAAGCACTGTTCTCTTGGGTTCTAGAATATGATAGGAGGAAGGAGGGAAAGGGAGCTAAGATGTGTCTTCTGACTGGGTCAGCCAGATAAGCTTATGTACTTTCACACAGTTGAGTACTCCTAGTTATGATTATACTCATATTTAAGATCCTCTATAAAATATCTAGGCAGAGCCTGATGAATTTTGTATTTTTTGGGAGGGTCTGGAGTACACGTTGGGATTCTTGTTCCCCCCTTCTCTATGAAAATTTAGTTACTCAGGCTATGCAACAAGATGAGGAGCAGGGAAATGGCTCTGGGATGTACAGAATTAGCATATGAGTGTATGAAGTGATGGATAAATGGGGTAACAGTCCCTTAGAGAAGTGGCCATGTCCAGTACACAGCAGCTGCTGGTACAGAGGAGGGGAAATTAATGCAGAGATTAATCAGGTGTTTCCAGGCTTTAAAATAAATCTCCACAACCCATATTACAATTACAGTGGTACCACGTTCATGACACTATCATAATGTTTTGCAATTCTACTGTATAATGGACTTACAATGGCCAAAAAAAATTGATTTTTTTTTTCTAATAGCATCTGAAACATGTTATAAATGCTGTTATATCCAGCTGTTCCTGGAATTCAGATAATTTATACATGCATAGAAAATGTATAACATTTAGTGTAGTAGATTACCCAAAATCTATTAGATACTGTTATAGAAGGCATAATTATAACAAATTGTAAATAAAATGAATCAGTGGTGTTACATTATGCAGCATCCCAACAAAGTCCTGTGCTGCCTGGATCCATTGCTTAACAGTTTGTGACCCTCTGAGTGTCAGCACCGTTTCTGTAGAGCTCTGAGTGTCACTGTCACACCCTGTTCTTGGGTGGTGGTGCCCTCCACATCTCCAGGCTCTGTGCTATGCAGATGATGGTGAGCAGAGCCTTAATGATTGCTCCTGCCCCAAGGCAGCACAGGGGGTGAAAGAAAGGACCCGTGAGTGTGAATGTGAAAAACTCAGTGTCAGGAACCGATGTATTTTGAGAGTTAGACTCTGGGTTTTTTTGTTTGTTTTCCCCTTGAGACTTCAATGTCCTTTTCTGCAGAAGTTCTGCAGTCATTACAGTTTCATCTCCAACATTCCAGCAGCCTGGTTGGTGGGAGGCTTTTTCCCAGCCATGATAAATTATTCTCTGTCAGAATCCAAATCTGCCTTTTCAAGTCTGATCATTTTTGATGAATTTATTCTGTTAACATGAGTTTGAATAGAAGCAATAGGGGATAATAAATTAACTTTGAGCATATTAATGGCATCTCTGGGAGACTATGGATGAATTAAGGAATAAATAGATGAAATAGGTTCAATAACAGGATGGTGAACACTTAGTCAGCAATTGACTGGTAGGTTGTCATTTAGGTTCCTTTATATCCTATGGTTAATAAAAAAAACATAGAAAGATTTTCAAGCAAGCTTTTGGAAGGTAGACTAAGTATGAACTCCTCCTGCCATCCCTACTAGCTGTAGAAAAGACAGTTGTCAAACGTACTCCACTGAAGCTTAAGGAACATCAGCTTTAGACATTCAGGTCTATACCCTCTTAAAAAGAAATCTGTGCCAAACATGGCAAAAGCTTTCTGTATACATCTGCCAGAGTAGCAGTTAGCCCAGACTTAAAATGTCCTTTCTGCAGAGCTTATGACAAAGTAAACATAAATTATAGGCTTTTGTTCATTTGCTTTTATAAACTAGAGATTAGGTTAGTACAGGAACTTCCTTTCCTAACAAGAACCATGGTGATTTCATCTTATTTGGTTAACTTTAATGTGTGCCTGCTATGTCTAGGATTTCCAAACTAGTTTGAAACTTAGGCTTTCAAAAGAGCTGGATGCTAAGCTTCAGTGACATATGCAGTAGAGAAGTGGCTGATTGAGGCTTACATACTAAATAAACTGTTAAGTTCCTTGACTAGCATTTAACCTGATTCAGTAATAACTGTTGGGCTTTTTTTAGCCTAGGTTTACTGATGCCAAAGCTTATAAAACAGGAATGAACATTACTGTTTTGCAAAGATGATCATAGTCTATTAAATACAGAAAAACACAAATTATTATTTTTATACTAGGACATCTTGTTATTCAAATAGGGCTGAGTCAAAATTTAATACCTAATGTGTGAAGTTTTAAGCTTGACAAATGTGTCCCTCTTCAGAATCCTCAATATACACAGACAGACTGTGTGGTTATACGAAGATGTTTATATAATTAAGTTTATAAAAACATACTTTAAGGATCAATAATTTATTCCTATTTTTAAAAATGTCAATCTTTGAAGTAATGGAATTTAATTTCCTGAAAAATTGGATACCTCACAAGGCTTAACTTTGTACCCTTGCAATTTTATATTTGTTGTGTTCAAAATAATTCCTGAAAATAGAATAACAATGATAGTAAATACACTACCCTGTTGTCAAGCTAATCATAATCCTCATGGTTACAGTCACAGAACCTGTCCTGACAGCTATTGAAATGGGCTGAAAAGATTACTGTCACTCCCATTCTCTTGGCTGATATTAGTGACCCAAAAATCTTCCAGAATTATTCACAGCTATGACTATTCCTTAACAGTATCTCTTAAAAATTACATATACTATGAGAAATCCTATTCTGTAAATAATTGTGTCAAGTGTTGATCTGGTCTAAATTATTCCCATCAATTCTCAGTTGTCCAGGTGCAGAAAGAGTCAGCTGGTTTAGAGAAGGAAAATACAAATTTACTAATGCTACTAGCTAAAATTAGAGTAGTTTTATTTCAGCTGAAAATTACTTAGGAGAACAGAAAAGAATATTGAAGAAAATATGGAAGACTGTTGGAGGTTGTTCAAGGAAACTGAGGTTTAAAACTAAATAGTGTATTTTCTGAGAGGATTTTTTTTTTTTTCATTCAGCAAAGTAAACAGGAAAAATTTTAGATACATAAACAGATATATTTCTATTCTGGGAGCAAAACTCCTTGATAACAGAAACTTCTTAAAGCTTAGAAAAGGCTTATGAGAAGTGATACAAGAAAATTCCAGTCAAACAGCAAAACTTCAGTGGGGAAACTGGTCCCAGCTGAATGTTTGAAAGAGATGATACCTGTGACAGTATTGCCTCACCAGAATGGTGCCAAAATTTCTGGAGGTGCTAGCAATGCCTGTAAAGGCCCAATTAGGAAGTCATAGCCATCACAGTAAGTAGTTCTGAACTCATGGGTAAATGATGGATACTCCAGCCAGGCATTCTTTTTCTTCTTTCAAATGTCTATTCTGAATGAGGCTCTGAGCTAATGTGCAAAGATTGCTCCAAATCACTCAGAGCCACACTTCTATGCCTGACTGGAGCACAATGAAGTTTGGATTATGCTGTTTTAAATTATCACCCATCTGAAGTAATTTTCTTTATAAAACAAGATTAAAATGACTGTAATTCAAAACATTTTACCTCAAATTGATGTGAAAATTGTAGTGTTCATATTATTTCCATTTTTCAATTTGACAAAACATTTCACTCCATGTATAAGCTTTTCTGTGTTGTCACTATCTTGGAAAATATGCATTTTACTCTGTGCATTTTACTCTTGCCTGATATGACTTATTTCTTAACACTAGTTATTTAACCTTTTTAAAACATGTTTTTATATAGTCTATTGTGGTACCTGAGGAAAACATAAACACATTTAGGAGGTTTGCTTACCTCCTTTCTACCCTACACAATAACAGTTTATAATTTCATATTGTTAAATTTGTTCTCTGATCTTTCTACATGCCTTATGGTTACATTAAGTGCTGATGATAAAGCAAAACAAGGAAGAATTTGAGGTTCTAACTTTATAGAATTGAAACTCAGATGATGTTGACTTTTATTTACATGAAACTTCCTTTCTTTTATTTCCATACTAATACCCCAGCAGAATTTTATCACATTTTTTAACTCAAGGTTTCATGCCTACTGAAGAAATAATTTAGGGAAGGAATAAGTCTTTTCTCTTCCTTACAAGTTTATTTCATAGGTAGTTCTATCAGTAATTCTTCTTAAAAGTCCAATAAATTGTGAGTTACTTGAGTTCTCCAGGAATAAGGGTATTTATTCCTTCTAATACAGAGTGCTTCTTACAGAGTTCTTGTAGCAAAGTGCAGAGAACAATACTGAAAAGCACTGGAAAATTAAATAACTTGCAGAAGTCCATGGCTAAATTATTGCCAGTGATTAATTCAACCGTAAGTGCAAAAAAATGCCAAAGTTTGGCCCTTAAAGTGGTGGCAACACACACCTCCCGTGTCAGACCCTCAGACTCTGGGGAAGAGCTGCTCTTGTGTGCTCAGTCTGCACAGGATAATTCATTCCTTACTAGGGGGTATGATTTCATGAGCTGAAAGCTTTAACTAGTACATATGTGTAGGGTAGATTTAAAGTGATTATGGAAATGTCACCGCAGGACAATACATTATTAGTAGTCCCTCATATGTTGTATGCTGTCCCCTTATGTTTGCTGATAATTAAAAAGCAGATTGGGATGTCGTGGTGCGAATGAGTGTAAAACGTCCCTTTTATCATCTGCAATAAATATGAAATAGTGGTCTTGCTGTATCCTTCAGTGATTGTTCTATTTGTGTTGGTGACAAATGACATCTTTCTCCTTGTAATGTGCCTGCAGGGTTAAATGACTTTATTATTATTAATGAGTCATTGCTCCAGCTGCCCAGAAGTAGAGGGAGTAGGAAACATAGGAGATTTAGACCTAAGTAATTACAAAGGTAATTATTACCTTTCAAATTTCATTTTTACAGCAGTCACAAAGTTGTTAATCAAACACAGCCCTTTCCATGTACTCATACTTTTGGGGGTCTTTGTCAAAGGGATGAGTAGCTCCGTGGTTCCACTGAGGGTAGTCTGTGGCAGATTGACAAAGTGGTAATGACAGAAGACTGCTGTGAAAAATTGGTTAGAAAATGTTGTCTCCTCATCAAGGAGTCTGTGTGGTTCAGAGGGTTTTCCAAGAGAAAAACCCACCTGAGCTGCAGCCATATGGAGGAGAGTGTCCTCTTGGGGAGGACAAAAGCTGCAGGAGGGGAATCCTTTTGTCCTGTGCAGATACAAAAGATCAAAGTTTTTCTCCTCCAATGGGTCCTTCCACAAGGCAAGAAACCCAATAAACACCACAGAACTGACATGGTACTGGAAGCTTTAGGGGAATTAAAATGTGTGCCCTCTTGGCCCTGCAATAGTTATCCTAATTACTCATAATTCTGGATTTTGGAGCTCTCAGGTGGAGCACAAGGTTTGTTCTTCTCTAGTACTGGTAAGGGAGTTGCCATGAAACATAAGCAGTGTTGGTTTTCAGATTCATGATCTGAACTTGAAATTGATTGTGAAATGGAAAATCTGGGGAAAAGCTTTGAAGGAATTAGAACATTTCCTCTCAAGAATATAATTGTTACATAATATTGAAATATTAAGGTTTCTCATGTTTTAAAAATCTAAATTAAAATAAAATGGAAACTACCATATATACCCAAAAATGTCATTTGAATCAATACTGTCACAAAACAGTTGAACTGTGAAACTACACTTTTGATGGAAAACTGTTTTGTCAAAACACCTTCAGCAAGATTTACTTACATATTCAACTGGAATAAATAGATTTATATGTTGTTGATGGTCCAATCAAATGTAATATCTATCAGCTCTCAAATAAGCATGGTGTGTTACTTAGATAGCAGCATAGGTGAATATTTTAAAACGGTTAGAGGTCATCATAAATAAATAGGCTATTCATTAAAAAAAAACAAAAACAAAAACAAAAACAAAACACTAATTTTGTTTATGTTCTAATAAAGAAAAAGACTTTTTTTTTTTCTTTAAAAGCAATTGGAGTGACAGCAAAATAATCCATAGAATATTTTTAGAATGTTATAAGTTTATTTTGTTTGCTGCTCTACTAGCCTTTGACTTTAAATTTCTGTTTGTGTATATCCATTGCAAACACTATTTCAAAACATCTTTTATTGTCTAGCTGTCAAGTTATCACAGGAAAGATATGTTTACAAGCTCACTTAGCATTTGGGGTTTTTTTATAGTTTCCTTTTAAAAAGAAACATTTCATTAATGTGTCTGAACCATGAATACACAGTTATTCAGTTAATTTAAAATAATTTCTTGGTATACTACTTTAGATCAAACTTTTGTTAATTTTTACTGTAAAGTCAATAAAAAGAAAACAGAGCCCCATTTGCCATGTAGATAAATCAAAGGATTCTTAGTGAAGTGAATAAAGGATGTAAATGCAGATATTTGAGGCAGAACTGTAGGGTTTTTATCTCACACTTATCCCCAGAAGGAGCTGCCATATGTGAGGTATCTCTAACATAACTGAAAATTAACTTCTGCTTGTCCCCTTCTTCATCACCCTGCTCACTCTGCTGAGGATGACTCACCTGATCTTCGGATTGTCACAAGTGTTAGAGTTCATTACTAGGGTAGTATGAGATTATACTAATATTTTCATGTAGGTCTGTTATCAACAGTAAATGCTACTGACCTTACTCCACCTAGAAATTCT
Organism: Merops nubicus; assembly: GCF_000691845.1. NCBI lineage: Eukaryota > Metazoa > Chordata > Aves > Coraciiformes > Meropidae > Merops > Merops nubicus. Next base: position 157,147 of record NW_008623714.1, read on the forward strand.
GTTCTCCTCTTATCAGTTTGAAATTCATCCTTTTTCTAATCTCCAAGCCCTGATCTTTGTTCTCTAGCCAGAGAAGCACAAAAGGTAATTGATTTTTTTTTTTTTATTACAATGTCCACAGCCTAAGCTGTGGTTGTTTCCATACCAAATGAGTTTATGTAGATTCAGTGATTCTTAGTTCTCTTGATGAATCTTCACCATTTCGAGATATTTTATGGTTTATAGCAAAATCAGTAAGCTACCTCTCCTGCACACACACACACAATTTTATTTAAAACTTAAACCTCAAGAACTAAGTGTAATATTCTATTCTGTACATTTTCAATGCAGACACTGTAAACAAGAATATTCCTCTTTTTAAAACTTAATAGATATATTTGAATGCAAGCATGAATAAAACTGAGCAATGTCTTCAGCTATGTTTGAAGGAGAGAGAATTATCAGGAGAAATTACTGCTAAGTTAACTTCTTTTTCTAAGATTAGCTATACAAAGCTTCATTTGGAAGACTGCTCATTTTATGGTTTCAAACAAACAACCTTTCTGCACAGACAAAACCTCAAGCTCTTTGTGCTGTTTTAGTGTATTTCCCCCTACTTTTATGGGGAAATATAATAATTGTAGTATTTCCATGATATAATACATTTTATCACTTCGTTTTACTCTTCTTAAAATGTTCAGTGCATCTTAAATAGTATTGATACACTCCTAAATTCCCCAGCAAACCCACATGTAAAGGTTCTCCTCTATGTTGAATTAAATGAAAGAACATACTGGGTTGAATGAATAACTGGATTTAAGAAAATACACATCTGTTTAATTGATGGTAATGGATCCTCATATACATTGCTAATGAGGTATTTGGATAATGATGTGGTTACTAAAAGGAGATATAAATGGTATTTGAGAGAGTACAGAGATACCCTATATTTTGGTCAAGTGATTTTTCTGTTAGCCTCCATTCTGTTTTAACATGCTTGACTAGATCACTTTCTAAAATTAAAAAGATACGCCTGCATTATGAAAATGAGAAAATGCCATTAATAACCATCCAGTCAAATAATATATGTATCATTTTAGGTGGAAATAGCCAAAGGGTGTTAAGTGCCAGAGAAGGTAAAAGGTTTTCAGTGCCCTCAGTACCTCTGAGGGAAGGGAGCGGGAGGCTGTGTGGTGCCTAGCTGCTGCCCACCACTGCAAGGTCAAGATGTTGCTTGGAGGAGCAGCCATTCCACAGTGATCATTGCTCAGTATCTACAACGTTCCAGAGACTTTGATTTCCCTTACTGCAAATAAAAGTTGTATCTCAAATGGCTTAAAATGAAGTTTTGCACATCAAGAAAGTTTCCTATGTTACCAGTGCCCTACTGAAAATTCATATTGAGAATGTTTCCTCTTCCAGGCACCAGCTGAAAAGTGACAGCTGAAGGCCTTTTAACTCCAGCATATTTTTGTAGGATGTTGGGTTTATTACAGAAACATTACATCAGTAGAAGAGCTTACTATATATCACCTAAAAATGCATAGTCTCCTCCTGTATGGGGGAAGAAAGGCAAATTTCACTCCTTACTCCCAGGTTAAAGGTTATTGCTGGAGGATAAACCATATTTCAGTGTGTAGTTTCACCTTGTTTAATTGATTTGAATTTAAATTTATATTCTATGTTAAATAATGAACCACGTATTAATAATTAAGAAGCTTCACTACAAATGTGAAGCAGTTAATTAAATATTAAATAAAGCACATTGTATTACCCAGTATTGTAATCAATATACTAGATTTCAGGCTATTCATTTTAGATGGCCATTATAGTTTACAAGATATGGTTAAAGCTCTCAATGATAACTCAATATACACGTGATAGGCTAGAAACAGGCATCCTTTGCAAATCACCAATTAGGAACAAAACATGGGCACTAAAGATTAACATAATTGGATTTCTGAAGCAATAAGGGTCATTGCCATGTATTCTACAACACTGTCATGCCTCTGTTCCTCAGGCTGAAGTAGAAGAGGTTGAAGGAGGCTTGAGGACTTAAAGTTTTTCTGATGAAAACCCTTCCTGTGGAAAACGGCAGTTACTGAAACTGAACTTTTTATGAGACCATTGCTTTTAGACCATTTCTTGGTCTTGATTAATACAAGATTGATATTCCAGTCAGAATTACAATAAGAGATGGCTTAATGAAAGATTAATCTGCTTTATTTATATGGCTATTATTTGTGAAGGAGACATTCCCTTCACAAGCGTAGTAAATTATACGGGAATTGCCACATACTCTCTTTTTTGCCCTGATACTTCCTCCATTCCCTGTCATCTTCCTCACCAGCTTTCCCTAACATCTTTGATAGCATTTGCTTGAGTAATTGAAGCCAGGTGCAAAACACTCACACCTCATACCATTGGGATTTTATAATAAGCCTAACTCATGGCAGTTTTTAGGATTAAATTCAAAACTAAAGCCATGGGTGTGAGGATATAAACTGTGTTCACTGGCATGAAAGCAGAGCTTATTCTTGCAAGATATCCAGTACAATCTGGCAAGCCTAGGTAGCACATGAAAATGTGTGATTTCCTGCATGCCTGTTGATTCCTCAGTTAGAACATCTGGAGGATCAGTCTTCCTTCAAGTTATAATTTCTCACAAGCAAGCCAAGTTCTGTAGACAGAGCTGAAAACTAAAGGAAGTGGTGTGTCCTACTTGTTCTTTGAATAAAAAGGTTCCAAGGCTAGAGCTTAAGTAACTCTTTCAGGTTCTTAATTTATTGAGACATATACAGGAAATAAAATATTCATAGGAAGCTTCTCCCAAAGGCATTTTAATATAAACAAAAAAAAAAAAAAAAAAAAGAGAGAAAAACAAGGGTATATTATAGTAGCAGTTATTTAGGGCTTCTACATTCAAGCTTCTTCCTCCTGACCCTATTAAAGTAACCCAGTTTCTACTAACAACTACTCTCCTCCCTTTTTTATTGTTAATGTCATTTCTGTTCTCCTCGTATAGTGGAGGCTGCTAAATGATGTTACCCAAGTGGCCACTTTTGGTCACCAGGGTAATTCTGGACTATAATTTCCCTATATTATGCTTGAATTCCTGCTTAGATTTAGTACCACATTTAGTAAATACACATGGGCAAAAAAATGGGGGGGACGTGACCCATTCCTTGGGAGCTATTGGCTGAGATGAGTGGTATAAGGTTGTCATCTTCATCACTCTGGTGGGTTACTGCTG
>NW_008623714.1:160388-163025 GCF_000691845.1 Merops nubicus
CAGAGAGCACTGGAAGTGCGACAGGAGCTGTTTAATACGAAACGCTTCAGTAAATGAGAGGCACTTCTGGATGCTGACAGAATAGCACTGGCACTGCAAGCCATGTATTCATATATGTGCTGTGTTGTGAAAATATGAAAAATAGCTCAGCAATGGCATAATTACGGGCAATTTGCTTAATTGCTTGCTAATTGTTGCTTGCTTTATTATGAAACAAGAGTTCTCTAAATGTAACACTGGATGGTTTGCATCCAAAATGTGTCAAATTCAATACTGGCTTTTCATTAAGACTTCAGCTACATGGCTTTAAATTTCAAGCACTCTATATTCCGTGTTTTGTTTTCTTTTTTTTTTTTTCTTTTTTCTTTAATTTCCTGTGCACAATTTGTAAGCCTAAGTCCTTCTGTGGTTCCATGATGCAAGTGGTGACTTTTATGGCAGACTGAGACAGGAGCCAGCCCTCTTGATGTTGGCAGTGCTGGGTTAGTGGCTGGACTCAATGGTCTTAAAGATCTTTTCCAACCAAAATGATTCTATGATGCTGTGTTGTCTTAGTGGTATATAGGGTGGAGGGAAGGGCATAGGGGTAGAGAAGATGGTGTATTGTGTATGCACCAAGTATATGCTTCAATGATCTTGAAGGTCTTTTCCAGCCTAAGTGATTCTATGGTTCTACCTTTTCAACATTTTGAGAGTACTGATAACAGGCATACTTACAGCCTGTCTTCCTTTGACAATTCTCTGTGAGAAATATTCTAAACACTGGAACATAACATGAAGCTAGAAATGCCACAGTAGGCAGTGCTGTGCCACATATTTTGTAGACTGAGAGGGAGAACAGCATTGTAGAGTTCTTCAGCTTTTGTCGCCTGAAAGCAAAAATAATAACCAAGATTTTTATTTAATATATATAGAACCCTACACAGACTTTATTAGCACAGAAAGTCTTCAACCAAAACAAACAGGAAAAAAAAAAATCAAATATTTTTTCTTTTAATAATTGTTTTGACTGAAAGATAGCTACCTGGCAAGGTTGGAATTCCACACTTCTTAAGTGAAATAAATATTCTTACTGAAAACTGCTTTGACCTATAAATGATAAAGTCTGTGGAACAATCAAAGAAGTCTTTTAACTATTGTGCTTTTAGTTATATTTGACAGTTCCTATCTAAACATTTCATAAGAGCTGACAGCCCCCTTCTTTAAAAATGTTTTTAGTTCTGAGGCAGACAATTTAAAAAATAGTTTCATTCCTAAAACAATCTGGAGTTCAAATCAAAGTGGTAACCTCACATGTGCATGAGCGTGATCTATTCTATGACTTAAAAATTCTCTTTTGTATTACTCATATGTCATGGTTGAAGAGTCTCCATGGAGTATGAAAAAAATGCATAAAATTAAGGGTTTATTACTAAGTGAAGTAATAAATGAGGTAGATTGATAAGAGTCCAATACAATGTGTTGTTTATTCATAATAACTGGGGGATGTACACACTATTTCTGTTTATAAACCTGTCATATCTTATATGAGAAGATGTTACTAGATGCTGAATTTCAGTAATGGAAACCATTGTTTCTTCTGAAAATATTCAGAGGCAGCAGGAAGTTTCTTTTGCTTGATTGGTAGAGGCAGATGTCACAGATGTTTCCTACCACTGAGTACTTATCAGACTGTGCAGAATAATCCCCTACATTACTACTTCCAAGTGAGAGAGAAGGGCTCAGAAAACTTTATTTTCAACTACATTTAGCAATGACTTGCAGGGGTGCAAAACAGAAGGAAGGTTAAAGAGTAACAGCTAGAAAATGCCATGGCCAGTTTACAGCATCTGCATTTCATGGCTGGGAAGGGCAGGCCAAAAGGATAACGTCTGGTCAATATTCATGCAGAAAATTTCCTATATTTTGTTCTCGGTTCATTCAAAACCAGATTAATTATGCTCCAACAGTCATTTTTACTTTGTTGTGCTAAAAACAGTATTTCACACTAATGGTTTTATTTACTTTTACTTTACACTAAGCTGAAACTGTTTTGCATCCCAATTATCCTTGCTGGTACTATTTACTGCAGCAGATCAGTTGAGATTTTTCTAAGTTTTCTTTAAATGCAGCTTCTGGGGACCTTACCTGCCTCATACTATATTCAGTGTAACACCCTTAGTTAATTTGGTTTCCTACAGCATACCCAGTCTCCTAAAGACTGCCTCAGGGCTGCACTAATGCTATGGCCTATACACAAGTGATTTGGATTAAAAATCCCACAAAACTGTGTTATTAGGGTTTGGGTTTTTTAAAAAAACACTGTACTCCTTTTAAAGTTAGTCTAGAGGTTAAGGTTATCATCATTTTATTAATTCTTATTTTAATTTTTTTTTAATGAGTGCAGTGCATTATAAAACAAAAACCTGTCTGTTACTGTTGGGGAAAAAATTGAGTCAGGCATCCTACAGGAAAGTAATTGTATTTGCTAAATACTTTTTATTTCATGCTCTGCAACACTGCTGGGGTGTTCAGTAGAAAAGGGTCTTTTCAAAGTTAAGGAGAAGTGTATGTTTTCAAATGTTGTTAATCATACACAGCGATGAATAACATACTCTCAGTCAGGATGGTGTGTACAAAATGCAAACTTTGAAGGAA
>NW_008623714.1:163056-183279 GCF_000691845.1 Merops nubicus
AAAGGTGTATCTCCTCAACAATCCTCCACTGGGAGCTTGTTGTATAACAAACCCTCACCTCAAAGCCAAAACAATTTGTATTTTAATTTAAGATTATGCCCAGGATTGTACTGAAGGTTTTTTTGTGGTTTGTTTTTTTGTTTGTTTGTTTTTTTGTTTTGTTTTTGAATAAATGTTAAACTCAGATAAAAAATATTTCTTTAATAACAGAACAAACAAGAACAAGTGAGTTGTTCTGAAAATGTTTTTATTCTTAACATGGTGACTTATTCTAGGTCTACAGGTAGTCTGGCAACACATGGCACAAAATTACTGTCCTGCCAATCTGTTGAGATGGTGCAGAGAATTTTTTAAATGTGACCTTTTATTTCTGCAGTTACCTTGTCTAAAGCTTAAATGTTAAGTTTTTGTTGCCAAATGCTTCTTGTGATGATTTAGCTTTGTTTATTCTTTTAACTGATGTCTGAAATAGTACAATGTAAGTATTGTAACCACTTGCTGTGAAGAGCTAGAAATGCATAAGTATTATTTACAAATAAACCTGTGTTTTTCAGTTCAACCAAATTAAGAGCATTTTAAGAGCAATAAAAAAGAAACACTGAGGTACTGGATATCAAAAAGGTTATTTAACAAGTAGAAGAAAGATCAGTTTCTACATAAAACAGGGATAACTCAACACTCTGTCAAGGTTGTACCTGATTTCAGTGGATTGCCTTGATCAGGAGAGAAGCAAACCTGGATAATTAAAGAGCTTAACAAGACTTGTATATACTCAATTTTATGTCTTGAACAGCAGATAGTAGGACACAGAAAGATTAGACTAATCTACGAGCAGTAGCTTTCGGGTTTTTTTGCAGAAACTATTGCCTCTGCTGAATTATTTCCATATTTATGTCTTCTACTGCCCATCAAAACCAGATTAGTATTTCAACAGCAAGGTGCCAAAGCTTTGTCAGGATTACACTGAAAAATACTGAGACAAAATGACTGAAGACACGCTGAAATTCCAGTAATAGGTCAAAATAGCATTTATAAACAATCATTTCTTTAACTGGCACATACTCATACAACATACTTAGGAAAAAATAATCAAGAATATAGCATTCATGACACAACAAGCAACCAGGTGTCTACGTAAACGTGTTACATTTAAAAAAGATGCACCCTGTATTCTGGATAGCAGCATTATTTATTTCAACGCCTAAAGGAAAAACTTAATTTATATGTATTGAGATGTAAAATGGAAATACATATTTGTTCTTGGTAGCTTTACAGAGATCTCAACATGCAAAGTATTTATTAAAACAGAAATGCAGCATGTGTTTAAACATAAAGCTCAGAGGATGAGAGGCTCCTATTCAGAACTCATATTGCTATAACTAATTCCTAGTGGCACACCTTCTCTGGTGGTTATGAGCCAGAATCCAATTTTAAATGTTACTTTCATGAAGACAGATATTGAAAATACATATGTGTTTTTCATTGGAAGGTTTTGTGAAGAAAACAGCAAAACACCTAACCAAGTACTCTTCTTCACTGCTGATGTGTTTAAAACCTAACACAAAATATTAACACAAAATATTAAAACTATTTCAAGGAACGATTTGTAGAAGTTTAATTCTATTATTCTGAATTCACACAACGTGGTAAAGCCATCGTTCAAATGAAACTGATGAAGATTGCTTGTGTATTGCAAATCACGTCTTTCAGATTTAGTATTTCACTTTGCCTTTGAACAAATTATAATTTCTATAATCCTTTTTCAAGGGCACAAACCTTGCATCTACTGAAGAAATCTGGTTCGATTACTAGTAAACTACAGAGGTTAAAGCTTCTTTTGCTATTACCCTTTGATTTCTCAAGGTTTCCAGTATCGAATGCATGGAGAAATCAATTCTCTTTAAAATAGCTCTTATGCTGTTTTTCATTCTTAAAGCTCTTGAGTGCATCTTTGAAACCAGTACACCATCTTTGGCTGTGTCCAAATTAATTTTGTTTCGCCTTAAGCAAATTAAAAACAATCAAAAAAATCCACTTTTTAGAAAACATTAAAAAAAAAATCCTAATTTAAATAATAATATCTTTTTCAAGTAGTTGCATGCAAACATATAGAATCATGGTATTAGATTATTATAAAGTATTTAGCTTTATTACTGATGATAGGATGAGAGGAAATGGCCTCAAGTTGCATCAGGGGAGGTTTCAATTGGTTATTAAGAAGAATTTCTTCACTGACAGAGTGGTCAGGCATTGGAACGGGCTGCCCAGGGAGGTGGTGGAGTCGCCATCCCTGGAGATGTTAAAAAAATGGGTAGGTGTATCATTTGAGGCTATGGTCTAGTGGTTAGGGAAATACAGGGAGGAAGGTTGGACTTGGTGATCCTAAAGGTCCTTTCTGACTATAGTGATTCTGTGATTCTATGACAATTTAAAAAAGTGGAAAAGTTGTTGTAAGTAGAATTTATAAGTGCTCTAGTTACATAGCTGGTATCATCTGTTCATTAAACATTACTTTTTTTCCTGATAATAGCCGACGACAACACTGTGGGCCCCAAACTCGCAAACAACACTAAACCTTCACTGAAGTTGAAGCCGTGGAGGTATTTTCTTCCCAAACTGGCCGTTACTGTAGGTCTGGGATTGCTCTGTTAACCTTGATTCCCCGTGCACATCCGTCTTTGCACCTCTGATAACCTCTTGTCTTTTTCCATCCTCCCAGCTATCGAAGTCAACCTCCAGAAGGCCCTGGCCGAAGCCTCTGAAACCTGCACCCAGGAGTGTCTCATCCTAGGCCACTCCGACAACTGCTGGATGCCGCCCTCTTTGACACAGTACCAGCAGTCCAACACCCCTTTGCCCTCCTTCGGCTTCCAGCAGGGCTGGGGCCGAGGAGCCCGCCCCGAGGGGCGGCACACTCTGGGCAGGCCCCTGCCAAAGGACGACACTGACAAAGGCCAGGGGGGGCCCAGGCCCCAGTTCTACAACACCTGCGAGAGACATTGCGCCGGCAAAGATCCCGTCAAGGTCATTCCCCTGGCAAACTTCGCGGCCTCCCACCAGGCGCCGGGCTCGGGGAGCAGCGCCGCCTTTGTCCACGAGCACCAGCTATGAGGGCGGCTCTGGCCCGTCCCTCTGCCAGGCCGTGCGCGTGGCCCGCGCGGGCACAGCCTGACCCTGCGCTTAGTGCTCACACAAACTCGCCAGGCTTGTGAATAGTTGTGTAAATAGCATCCTAAATTGGAAAGGGAAAAGCTTAATCCTTAGGACTTAGTTAAAACAAAGTTACCGTAGTTCTCGGTAAAATCCACAAAATGGGGAAGAAAACCCACAACCCAGAAACAATCAGAAGAAAAGATAATCCTGTTCATTTTCTCACACGGGCCATATAGTGCAAATATCTGCCTGCAGTTCTTCCTCCCTGCTGCAAGCAATTTATGAGTACAATTTGGGAATATTACAATCTAAATATAGCTTGCTCGGATTTTTATTTGTTGTTATAATTTATAGCATATTCATAGAATTCATCTTCTATTTACTTAGCAATAGAGATCAAGTGGGCAATTTCTCATTTGATTACCTTACAAAATAGAATGAGTAAGATCCTAAAATCTAATTCTTGAGAATATTATATATATCTTTCCAATGATTTTTTTTTTTACATAATTAAGAAGGAAAATGTACTTTAAGACATGACAACTGCTTTTGATTTTAATTTTTATTGGCTCAGTCTAGAGTTATTTATTATTTGAAAGAATGAAGTAGATGAAATAGAAAGCTCTCAACTAGGCTTTTCTGTGTGAAATAACACAACAATGATAGGATATGTAAGATCAAAACCTGGAAAAAAAAATAGAATTTTTTTTTTTTTTTAATTTTCAAGATTTTCCTTTCTATAATAATGCAAACAACAATATGACACATATTATCCTTTCAAACCATAAGTCTATTTCTATTTTTTTTATTGTTTGGGATTTTTTTTTTTCATCGTGCAGAGCTTGCTTTGGCTACTGTTCCTGTTAGTTTGAAATTACATGGGCACTGCTGAAAACAGTAGGAAAATGAGGTAGTTTTTTTGGCTGATGTGATGTCGTGGCTGCAAGCTGCTGGTGTTGAGAAGAATACTATAGTGATGTAAATGGGTTTTTTTAAAGCTATATTCACCTATTGTAAGTATTCAGTGAAAGGTTAGCTATAGCATTAGTTATTTCACCACAAACTTCTGAGATGAAGGAGTGATGATCATTGTAGCTTAGTTTATTAGGGAATGACTGACAGTTCTCAGCAAAAAAAAAGAAGAATCTAGATAAGGAAAGCTGGATAAATGTAATTATAAACACACCAAATCATATTATTTGATAAAGTCTCAAGATGATTCTCTTTAAAGATGAGGGATTTTTTTCCGGTGCTCTGTGTACTGGAGGATATACTCTTGATAGTGGCAGAAAAAAGCTGGTAAATTCTACAGTGGATGAAAAGGAGGTTGCTTTCTTAGATGAAAAAAATGTATTTTCCTTCTAGTCTTTTGTTGCTGTTTAGCCATTTCATCATTTATGGTATGTACATACCAAGAAATTTTTTCTTTAAATACCTGCATAACTCTGTTTAGTTTTCTTGCTACATTAAGTGAGACAATCGAAGTTGTATGGAGGGGGAAAAAAGACAATGTGTGAATATTTCCTATGGATAGAATTCTATGTAGGCTTCATATTGTAACTTAAATCTGTAATTTATAAACAAAACTGTGTGTAAAAATGCTGTAATATTAGCTGCTTGTAAAATTTACAGAAGTTCAAGTTGTTGAGGGTTTCCAATGAATGCTAAAAGAGCTTCTCTTATGTGCCCAGCAGGTATAAGTAGCTTTATATATCGCTGTCCCCACTGTAAATCTATTCAAATCACATTTAGATTTTATGTGCAAAATAAAAGAAGCTTCACTTTTAACCTACTGATAGGGTTTAATTAATGAACATCAGATTATCTAATGATATACTTTTTTTTTTTTTTTTTTTTTTTACCTGTAGTTTCCAATAACATTTAGAAAAGATGTGGCACACTGGCTTCCAATTGCATGTAAAGCCTGGAAAAAAAATAATCCTTTGGGTACTGACATACAATAGCTGAGACGACTCTTTTCCAGTTCCAGGACAACTGAAAATTTGACAAATTAGTTCATACCTAATATATACAAAGCCCTTTGTTATTTGCTTTGGAGATTTCACAAGGAGAAAATTTGGTAGTCCTTTTCAGGGATATGCAAAAAAGCTTATCTGTAGTTTACACAGATTTACCAAACATATTAATTGTGAAAATTTAGAATAATGCTGACAGCTAGTGTTTCCTATTGTAAGCAGAGGACTTCAGATTTCATTACAGAGGGCTGCCATACCAAATGTTTACAGAATTGGCAGCTGCACTGGAAAACTCTTCTTTATTTTTTTTTGCCTGCAACATTTCCTTTCTGGCTGAAAATTCCTGGCAAAGAATTCATTTCTGCAGTTTTAGGATTTTCATTGGAAAGGTTGAAGGAATGAGAATTGATGATAGGTAGGGGGAAAAAAAGCAACAAACTTCACATTTGAATGTTTAGAGATTTGGCTGGTTTATTTTTCCTAAGGCACAGAAGCAGTTAACCATCTCCCTTTCTCAAGAAAACAAACCAACCAACCACAACAAAACACCAAAAACACACTACAACAAAAAATGCTTAAACAAAACACATCGTAAAGATTCATTTGATTATAGGAAGTATTAAATGTTATATCCATGAAGTTGTGTTATGATATTCTAAAATTCTGTCAGCAAGATAGAGAACAATTAATTGCAAATGCATGTTGTATCAGGAGATAAATGGTTCCCTCATTTTTATATATTACTTATCTAAGATATAAAACCACACGTTTGAGGCAACATTTATTTGAGCGGCATGTCAGTATCCAGAGGAATATCATTACTAGAGATTCTTTACACATCTTGTCACATGTATAAATAATTTATCTAGTACATAGACTGTATATTTTTGTGTATTTTTTTTAGTCATTTAACTTATTTTATCTTACTTGTGTGAATTTGTGGCGAAAACAATCCTATATACAATATACAGTAAAATGGTAGTTACAAGATTAGATTTGTTTCATACAGTGTAACAATAAAGGAAAACCTTTGCCTTCAAAATAATGTGTCACACAGTCTAGCCTAGATTATTCCTCCTGCCCCAAAATTAAACACATGGTGTTGCACATCTAAGTATTGCATCAAAGATATGGGTAGTGGTGGCAGAAAGAAGGTTACTTCTTTCCATATTGTAAAGCAGTCAATTATATTTAAAAAAAAAGAACTTAAAGAACTGAAGTCAAACTGTTTTAAGTAAAACAGGCTGTTTCTTTGTTTTCCTAAACTGTGCTGTATTCTGAAGTGTAACTTAATTCTAAAGAAAGAATAATTAGGCATGTCTGCTTGGCCAGACAGAGACTACTGAGCACCTGCTCTCTCTGGGCTGCGAGCTGGCCGGATGCAGGTCATTTAGCTAATTATCATGGCAATGAGCCTATGCTAATAGGACCTGAGGGCTTATGAATGTTAGCATAACAGCTCGCTTGACATAACATTAGTTACGTGGTTCTGAATCCAGCCAGGTTTTTTTGCTTGGCGTAGGGCTGGAGGAGAGCAGGCACTTTGTATTCGATGTCTATGACCTCAGCATGGATAGATCTGTTTGGGTTTTTTGTAAGAGAAATAAAAGTTTGTGCTGTTGTCTTCTGAGCAAGCTGTAAACCAGTGTGGAACCCCATCAGCCCCAAGCTACCATTATTACCCTGCTTCCAGCATGGTCAGGCCAAAGAGAGTAGACCTAAATCATTTCTAATCAGCAATGGTTGATTAGCTCAAGGTTGTTTGATTCAAGCTTATAAAGTCTGAGATTTTTAAGCTTGAAAATTTACACTTGACTTCATTCGCTTGCTCGAGTTTTAATTTTGCAGCTTTAATACCTATCCTTAATGAATGATTATCAATTAAATGATTACACTGCTGTTTGCTACCATTAGTTAACTGGATAAATAAAAAGGAAGGGATTGGTTTGTGCAGACACAAAGTAAAGTTGAAGGCAAAGATTTTATTTGGTATACATAAGAAAATTGTGTATAACTTATGTTATCCCTAGTGAAGAAAGAGATTGACGATTTCTTGTAAATATTTGAGTTTGTATTTCTGGGAAATCTCCCTGCTCTGTGGCATACTACAGGATCCAAGAGTGAGCAGTGTATGTCTGTGTATTGAAACAGCCCTAAACACACTTTACAAATCATGCAGTTGGACGTCATATACTACAGCCCAGCTGCATTTAAAGTCCAGTAAATTTGCAGTAGTTCTATTTCAGGTTTCTGTACAGCATGTTGTCTTGTTAATTACAATGCTTATTAATAAACTAGATCCACAAAAGCAGTTTTCTCCTTTGTGCTCTTTTCTTTTTGTTTTTGAAATATAAGGGTTTTTTTAAGTATTCCTCCAGTTACACTTCTATGCCATTCCCAGCTTTCCAAATGTTGGTTCTTTGTGAAGCCTCAAACTGCCAGAAAGTCAAGAAAATTTTAAGTTCACTTGCAGTTGCTTCATGCAACTGAGTAACGTGCTTTTGGTAAACAAAGAGTAGAAATACACACAATGTGTGCAGCAGTCTAGCTTTATATTCACAATAGTATGTTCCGTTTCTGTGTCACTTTTTCCATACCAAGCTCCCTCCTTCTCCCGTGCCTCTGATACACTTATAGAAAATCATTATGAGCTGGAGGCAGGAGTGTTTATGGGGTTTGTTTTCTTAGAAAATAAGCTATGTCTAATTCAGAGAACATGGTTAATAAGTTGTTGTTCGGCTAAAGGGATTATCCTCTCACCATGAATGTGATATAATGAAATAACTGTCAAACAAGGAACTGAAAAAAACATTTTATCCATTTTTTCTATATTATTTAGTTCCATATTTTAAAAGCAACTCTTTTGATGCTAAGGTAGTATTATCTTATTCTTTGTCGCAGTTATGGCTTTGCAAGCACAGCCTTCTGGTCTGCAGGATCTTTTCAAGCAGGAAGACACTTATTTCAGCATCAAAACTGTGTACAAGTATGTTTTTTCACTGAAAAATAACTGTTGAAACACCTATTGTTATTCTAAAGAATGTGTGAGTAATATTTTACTGATAAAAAATCAGTATCCGTAAAATATTACTGGTCTCAGTAATATTTTTAAAGGCAACCTCAGGAAACAATGACAGATGGGCTCAATGATCTTAAAGATCTCTTCCAACCCAGATGATTCTATGAAACTGGAATTTCACAAAGACTGGATAAACCATACTAATAAAGCAAGGCAGAGCTCTGTTGTGTCTGAAGATGTGTGCAATTTTAGCATTAGTGCCACTGTGCAGAAGTGCAGGGGGATTGCAGACCTAACATCCCCTGGGAGTCATATTTTGCTTTCCTCCCTGAGGGCAGAAGGAATACCTGGAGCACTTTTCTGGCCACACTGGAAACACTTGAACGCTGCTGTTTGTTGTGTGGCTCTGATGAGGGCCACATTTTCACAAAGCTCAGCACGGTGGGAGGGCTGCTGCAGTGTTCAGAAAACGTCTCTTACCTGTGGGATGGACTCCAAGACCTCCTGCTAGGTACTTTGTGTTGAGGTAATGGCTTGTTAGAAAATACACATGGATTTCTTTAAAGAAGAACATGTGTTTACCAATAATAGGCAATTTTTGAGATACGTTGCCCATAGGATCATTTAGCAATCTTGCCTTTTCTTTAGGTTTCTTCCAGGTGCAGCCTTAGGACTGAGCTGTAGTTTGAACAGCAGCTGGTCTGCTCCTCCTTAGAAGTGCTACACATCAAGCAGAAGAAGGAAATGAACAAGAATGTATTTTCTACAGTGGATAGAAGACAGTTCTCCTCCCTCGGGTGGTGGTGAAAGTCATGTTTTAAGAAGGTATGAATGGACTCCACTTGCAAATACCAAGTACTTTTCTGAGATGTAAACTTTTTGTCCTGGTCCTTGCATTCATGATCCAGTATGAAAATAGATCACAGCTGATAACTACAATGAGACTGTTATATTTCCACTTTAATTTTTGTTATTTTAGTGTTTTAGAGGTCTTTTGATGATACTGATTTCATGCTTAACACTGAAGCTCTATCGGTAAAAGCATTTATGATGTGAAAGATACATCTTCATATATCATTCAAAGCCATAACTTAAAACTGTAGGTCTGTGCTTGATGGATTGCTTTTGATTATGGAATTGCTGCTACCTCTTCTTAAACTTTTTCTCCACTGGGATTAAGAAGTCTGTAATTCTCAAAAAGAAAGTTGGTATATACACCTATCGAAGAGACAAAAATGAAGTGTCTGGAAGCACTGTACCAGACTAGCTTTAGGCCACCAGCCATCATGTGTTCTAGAGCAGATGAGTAGGATGTGCAAAGAAAAAGATGTTTTCTAAGGCACTGAGATGAAGTTACTCATTGCCACTGCAGCCCTTACATATGTAATAAAAGAGTTGATTAACATATGAGATTAAACTCAGAGAAATTGCTTATAACCTGTACTTAGCTTGTTGCTAAGTTGTCAGAGATGATAAAAGACTGTATCCAAAAGCTTGTCTAAACTTTCCAAATGTCAGCCATTCTACAGAAGATGTGTTTTGGCTTCTCTGCTGTGTAGATCAAGCTTCAATTTACAGGTGTGTGGAACTACAATAAGCCAGTGTATAGTTCTCGGGAGACTACTTGAACAGAGGAGAGTTAAAATCAGCCTGAAAAATGAAATTAATATAAGTGGGGTGGGCGGCGGTGGGGAAGGGTGAATACTTTGAATGCTTTAGGAAAAACACAGGCAAGCAGGTAAAATGAGCAACTTTTCCAGCTAACAGATAGACTAAAATACACTGGGTTGTCTGTAGACTTACAGCTCAATGCTAATTTTATTAGTTAACATTTTTTTTAGATACGTACAATTTTTGATTTGTATTAAAATATCTGTTAAACCAAAGGTAATCAGAATCTGTAATGGCAAAGAAGACATACCTGGAATATTTTAGGCTAAATATTTTAAAATTTAAATTTTTAGGAATGTTTAAAAGGCTCTTATACCAAGTAGGCCTATAGGGTAATTTCTAGTAAACGTGAAGGGACTCTTGCTGTTACTGTGCAAGAGCTAATGCTTTCAGGTGATTCCAACTAGAGAGGCCAGAATGGACCATGATGGTTTAAAAACTAAAGTTCAATGAGAAAATAAAGATGTGTAATCAATCTACATATAAATATCCACACTCTCAATTTAATTTTCTTTGTTTTCAAAGTTCATCTGCATACAAGAGACAAATGTCAGCACTGAGCATCACACCAATTACTCTATGAAATCTAAAAATATTCATTATGTTGTGTAGGTGTGCACAAAGTCAAAGCTGCCTGTCTTGGCAGATACAAGTTGCTGTTTGTTTGTTTTAATTGCAGTGGAGACATTTAGCACTGTGCCTGACTGGTAACACAGGAAACATAATACAAGACCTTGACATCTAAAAAGATTAGACTGTCTGAGCTGACTGGCTCATAAAAACAATGCTGAGGAAATTGGCAAAGAAAACAAGTCTCTGAAATTCTAAACAAGTATTTTAAATGCAGAAAAATAATCTAAAGGGTCGTATTTGGAGCTTATGTGCTGCAAATAATATGCTGCACAGCTATATCCATATAAAAGTAAAATTTTTCACAGCGAAGTATGGTAAGAAAGCCCTTTTGTTAGCTGAATTCACTCTCTTGCAATGATTACACACAATCAATCCACTTGGATTTTTAAATGCTTTTTATCAGATTTCAGCCCATTGAATCATAAATGTGTTTTTGTCACTGTAATACTGAATATTCAAGAAAAGATCACATTTTCCAACCCAAAAGCTGTCACTTCAGTCTACAAAAGGCAGTTACTGAAGCTTAAAACTGTTCTGGAAATGCTTGTCTGAAATTCCCTTAAAATATGCTACTGAAATGCACAGAAAACACTGAGAAACCAAGAAAACACTAATAGCAAAGATTTATACTGTAAAATTTGAGTGAATATGCATATAAATGTTTCATAGGATATATGAAATGCAATGAAAAATCAGGAATGTTAATGCTTTCTCTATTCAGAACATCTGACGTAAAGTGAGTTACCTGAATCTAATTACAATGAAAGTAAATCTAGCCAGTAGGCTGAATAGAAACAGACATATAAATACATATACACATTTATCTATTACATATTGGAAGGTAAAACTTCTTTCTGCATAATCCTAATTAGACACAACAGCCAAGGACAGATACATCACCCTTAATTTTAGTGAGGTGTTTGTCATGGTTAGTTGTCTAAAGCATCTTTAATGCTGGGTATTGGGGAAAAGTTACCTGCAGGGCTAATTCCTTCAGTTGTAAAATTTCAGAACCTGCACTTGCCCTGGTGATGGAGAAAGTCTAGAAAATTAAGTCTGCCTTTTAAATTGCTAAAATCATATTAACCCAGAGCCAAAGTGGGTACAGAAACAGTTATGTTCTATATTCTAAGTATGAAAATTAGTGTGATCAGTGGATATCAAATAAAACAAGCCCAGCCCCAATTCTCCCACCAAGCATGACTACTAACCCCTTCAGAACGCTTGGCCTGCCAGGATGCACCTGGCTGTGTTTTGTCTTTTGTGCCAGCTTCCTGTCAGAGGGGTATAGAGGGATGACATTTGATGTGTGCAAAATAACAAAGAAATAGGTTTTGCTTTAAAGCCAAATTGGCAAATATTTTTGTTTCCTGTGACAAGTTTTGCTTAACTAGCATAAGAGCCAGCCATGCAGAGAAGCGTGCTCCTATAGGGTAAAACAGAATCTATTTTAAAAGGTAAGGACAGTTGCTGGGTTTCCACTTCCCTTTCTTTGCTCCCTTGCTAAATGCTGTGCTGGCACATCACTTTCTTTTCTGTGACAAGTCTTTTGGAAAGCTAACAGGGAGCCAACTGTGCTTAGGCATGTGCACCTGTACCATAGAGAACCAAATGAAAACATTAAATAATGTTTCTCTTTGTGCAGGAGAAACATCAAGAGCAAAAAAAAATTGTGCAAGAAGTGTTGCCATAATGCAGAGAAATTAGTTTTGTCTCTTCATGAAAAAAAAAAAGAGAATTCTTCTGAACTGGGAAGAAGTGTCTTGTTTTTATGAGTTTACCTGTTTGCTAAGTGTTATCTCTGAACAACCTGTGGCTGCAACAAACCAAGAAAACAATTATGTCAGGGAAATTGCTTTCCCTCAGCTTCTGTTTAACAGCTGAAGCAAGGTCACATGCAGGGAAATAGCACTTCAATGAGACCATATTGGACTGACCCAGGTGATATCCCCAGGTCTCCTTCACTTGGAAATCTCTTGGAATGCCATCATCCATATCGTACACTCGCACGAATCTGACAGTGCTGTTCCTAGCAGAGGAAAGTAAAGCTCTTTTTCAAGTAAATGGTTTCAAAAGTTAGCAGGTCCTTCTATGCATGCTTCAAACTCCTCCACAACTTAAGTTTCACAAGTTTACCCCAACCTGTACCATTAGTTTTGACAATTTATGACCAATTGTTAATTCATTACTTGCTGTGTCAACGGTGCATGTTCTCCACATGGTCAAGAATGAGGTGCCAGAAGCTTGGGAGCAGCTGCCTTATTCATCACCTCTGCCTCACTCATCACATCTGCCTCACATGCCAGAGAGTATAGCACTAGCATTAGAACTTGTTTGCCACATGTGGCAACTTTCTGCTTTCAAGAAAGGCTCTCAACTCATGGGATTTCCAGCAACACCTATTATATGAGGTCATAGCTGGCTGTGGTTGGGAACAGCTCAGTTAAAGTTACACCAGCTCTAGTAACACCAGCACTAGAAAGTCTGTGGCACATGCAGCCGTGATTTTAGTCTGATTGAAAAGCATCTGTAGTAGTATTCTCCAAGTCAATTCCTAAATGTTAAATGACCTGAGAGAGAAGTTTAACACGAGAAATGTGCACAGGCAGCAAAAGACTGGATGTTGGTATGAAGAAAATGATTAATAGTGATTTACATTCACCTGGTTCTCAGTTCAGCTGGGCATAAATGTGCACAGTCATGTAAATATGTACTGTGTATTTTTCTTTTATATATATTTTTAAATAATTTTCTCTCCCTTTTGCCTTCAGCATTACTCTTTGTATCATAAACCATTTTAACTATGCAAAAATTCTCCTCTTACTGTGAGTTATTCAGCTTTTTATAATTTTTTTTTTGCTAAATCCTTACAGCTTTGTTGCCTAGTCATAGTTGCCTTCACAGACCAGATGTGGCATAAAACCAAAATAATAACAAATATAATTTCAGAGTTCAGCTTGTGATTTCAGTGCAGAAAGTTCATAGCCAGAGTAGGAAAATTACTCTTTTATACGGCTATGTTTCAATTCTTAACTTGAAGTGCAGGCACATAATAAAGTTACATATTCATATTGTATTTCACACAGACTTTATAAACCTGATTTGCCATTTTCTTAAATGGAGTTTATGGCAGCTGTAGTAACTAAAGGGCTTACAGATTTTTCTGCAGAGGAATGTGCCCATTTTTGCTCAGTTTATGAACACTAATTTAAAAAGCCAGAGTTTGTGACTATTGATTCTGCAATTGATAGTTTGCATAAAGGGTTTAAAATGTAGTGATCAATTGAGTGCTGGCCCTCTAGAGAGGCTTTGGCTGTTCAGCATAAGTCTAAGAAGTTGGGCATAAGTAAATTGTAACTATATTGCTCAAGACAAAAGCTGAATTAATCAAGGTTATTGTAACCTTGTTTATTAAAAAAAAAAGAATTTATGTTTATTACAGTAGATGGTGTAGTAAAATCACTTTTCAGTCCTGAAAAGTGTTAATTTATAGTAGTACTATTACTGTTGGAAGTTATATCTATTGAAGCAACTGTGACAAAGGTGATTTGTACAGACTGGTAGATATTACATCACATCCTTCTATCCTTAGCCAACGCAGTTAAAAAAAGCTGGAGAATAAGAACAATTCTGGGTAATGTCGTTGGTTACTATGGCAGCTTTTTTCCTTCCTGGTATTTCCATACAACTACCAGAATTCCACCAACAAAACCAAATTATTTTAGAAAAAAATGAAAAAAACTCTACTTCTCAATTTTTGTTTAAGGGAGCTTGCATTCTAGAGTAATTTAAGTGTGATGCTACAACTGAAGCTAGGGAAAGTAATTGAGCATTCCTAATCTTAATATAATTATCAACAAATGAAATAAAGAGAAAACAGTTATGCTAACTGAGGGTTCAAGGCAGACAGTCAATATGGAAATTGTCAATAAAGGACATCCTGATTTCTAAAGCTAACAAGAAGTTTGAGGAGTCGAATTCCATAAGGGAATGAAATTAGCACTAGAATTTACATGAACACGGGAACTTTTGCAGTGAAATTCTTCCACTGTCAGACACTCCCCTCTGGGCTCCGTATCCAACAACCTCTACCCGCAGAGGAATGCAAATAGTGTTACTAGTTTTAACTAGTCATAGTGGAATAATATTGTCACTCTTTGTCACATCTTCCTATTTTAGGCTAGAATGAAAATCTTCTTTTGAAAAACAATAAGCAGACATGAAGATTTTACTCAAGAGGGACGGGAACTTTTTAATGAGCTGCAATTCACTTACCTCCAGAGCAGCCACGGGAGGATGTGCTGGAGACAACCACAGCACGCTCAGTAGAGGTTAGACAAATTCATGGGCAGCAGATCTAGAAACAGATACTAGAGGGGATGGACAGGGCTCTAACACTGCTAACGCAGAAACAGCGTGACTGCTGGAAGATTGTGGGGCCTGGCAGCAGAAGATACACTAGGACCTGCTTCTGGGCTCACAGAGAGGGCGTTTCTCATGTGCTTGTGCAGTCTGTCAAGGACATCTGGACAATTAACAGTGCTCACAGCTCACTGAGATTAATCATGTCTCTCAGGAACCACTCCTTTAATATATCTGCAGGAATGGCCTCTCTTCAGAAGAGTTTCTGCGTAAGCGAATGTTTTACAAATTCTTCCTCTTCTTTGAATGCTTTAAAGTCCTAAGACTTTGCAGCTGTGATGTATTTTTCATTTGCCATAACTAATATTACTACTGGTCCTAGAAATTTTATTTGGCCTTTTCTTGCTGCAGTTTTCAAACAGTATTTGATAATCTGGAGAAATTCCTTGTACTCTTCATAAAAATACTCAAAGCTGTTCTCCAAATACTGATGACAGTGAAGGCATGGAATATGCTTGCCTCTCTGTCATATATTGGACAGAAAGCCCTACTGTAATTCTCTGGCATTGCATCATCTTTTCAACTCAGGTTACTCACCCTTTTGCATTATCAAGATTGTATTTTTCCTCCCTGAGAAATGGCAGTTATAATAGAGGATTTTCAAAATGACAGCTTAAGTGGCTCCATGGTTCCTTAATATCTATTCAGAAGTCTTGTCTCCCTGCATATTTTTATTGCTTTCTTTAAAAAGCAGCCTGTGAGAAAGGTAATACATTATTAATGCTACATGTCATAAAATAAAATAAATACTCACTTTTTGAAGAACCTGATCCACTAATCAAGAGTAAATGAATGCATCTGAATTATTCAAAGAACCTCAAACAGTGCAACTTGTACTCAAATTGAATATTGTGAATAGAATATTTGCAATGTAACAAAAAGAATCTCTAGTCATATTACCCACTCCATTTTCAGAACAGGAAATGGGATTCTTACTCTTATTTTTAATCAGTGTAAACATTTTACCCACCTTGCAAGGGCAAGAAGGCCCAGGGTAGGTTGCTGCATTTTGTTACCTTTAACCTGCCTTCGAAAGTAACGTTTGTGTCCATAAGAACAGTTGTTAGAACAGGTGCCTTGTGCTTCAAATGAAGCAGGTAAAACTCTATTCCAGTGCAACAGAATTAGATGTCAGTTAATGGTGAGCTGCAGGCTGGTGGCCATTGAGCAGCTGTGCAAAGAATGTGTGAAAAATGCTACCATTTCTTGTGAGAAAGTGAGCATTGCTGAGTTGAGAGCATTTTGAACCAGTGAGTGACAGCATCAAGGGCAAGACAGGAATAAGGAGATCTTAGGCATTTAATTAAAAACAGCTCCTGCAGCCAGTTTGTTTCCTCCTTATTACAATCCATTTACGTCAATGAATTTTCTGGCACTGCTGCAGAAATTTTTCACTACAGCACTCTGGTTTTTCACAGTGTAGTATTTATATTGTATCCCCACAAAGATATTTTCATTCTCCAGTAAGAATTTATTGGGGAAAACAAAAACAAAAAAAAAACACCAAACAGACAAAAAAAACTGTGCCACATTTCTAAATGCATCTTCAAAATCTCATCCTTACAAATAGAATCCTCCCAAGTCCTGTGTGTCATGTTCAGATTGATGATTTATTTAGATGTTTTTATTTAATAGATCCTCCTGGTTTCAAACAGACCTGCCAAGGAACAATTAGAAGTATCAAATAGGTAAGAGTAATGATAGTCACCAGAAAGAAGTAAAGCAACAAACTGCTACAGGAGAATGGAGCTCATTATTTTATTCCTTGCTGGTTCTGTGATCCAGTGTTGAAATCTCAGGGTAAACAATTCTTTGTTCATGCTTTCAGTTTGCTCACTCAACACAGGCATGGTTTCCTACTATTCCCCTACCAGTGAAACTTTCTCAGGGAGGAGACAGGGTGGGAGAGGAGGAAGAAATCTTCATGAAGACATACGTATTACCTCTCAACATCTGAAAAGTCATAGCACGTTGCTTCAGCTACACACACAGTGACTGACTTCATGTCATTGGGGCTGATAAAGAGCTGTTAAAGCAGTTTTGAACAGCCGTTATGATGTGAGAGTTTTGTATAGGTAAACCTGAAAGGCAATGCTGGAGGAACTTTTTTTGGGTATGTTCTAATATCGATTTAACCTGTGTGACACAATATAAATCCCACAGCTATTTTTAAACTACATCAACAACCTGGAAGTAGTGCACTTCTGAACAGGATCTGAAATAGCGGCTTCCATTTGGGAATCTGAGGTTTGGCAGACATATCTTGACCCACGATCCTATTACCAGAGATATCAAATTAATGCTCAAAACAAGTAGCAAGTTTGAGACCTCAAACCTGATGCAATTCCTATTGAAATCAATGGATTGTTTCCACTGAACTCGGTAGCCATCTGTTCAAACCAAATGTGCTTTGTATTTTGTGACAAAAAGAGTAAAGAGCAAGAGAATTTTTTCATCTCAGTGTTTTCCCTGGAGGAAAGCCATGAGCTGGAGCTATGGGATTTACGAACCCCTTTTGTTTAGTCCTGAAGGAACACAGTGTCTCCAAATGCCTATATTCCCATTAGCTTTATGTGCTGTGTCTCTGGAATAAAGATATTTTATCTGGCTGTGTTTGAAAAACATCAAAAAAACTGCAATAATCTTGAAGAGAAGCAACTTATGCCTAGAGAATATGCAAATTTCCTTCAGGACCTAACATTAATCTAGAAAGATGAAACATAGTACATTCTATATTTCTATATGATTTAATTGAAATGTAAGAAAGAAACACTTAAATATTAATACATTTTTCTACTCAATTTTGTGCATGTTTACATAGATTTCATTAAAAATTATTTTCAGTGAGTGGTAAGTGATATACTATATATCTATATATACAGACAAGTACTTGTTCATTATAGAGAGAGCAGGTCAAAGCAGAGTCAGAGAAAATGTATTTGTCACATCTTCTCTTCAATCTCATCTGGTTTTCCACCTACATGTATTCATCATAAATCTAGTAAAACATGGTGAAATGCACTGGATGGGAAACCTCAATAATATCAGTAGATTTATGTGCTAGCAAGACTAGATTTTAATGGCAGCATCACCCTCCATTTCAAACCTGTGATAAAACTTCTGCTGCAGTTTGGGAGTTATCTGACAAAACATTTCCTTGTTTCAAATGTGGCACGAAGTTGAATGATTGAGTTGGTAGAATGCTACAGATAAAAGGTCTACAGATAAAAATCTTTATCCAGATTTTTTTTTTTTTCTTTAATAAATCTTGAAGTGAAATACAGATTATGCCATTTAAATCTTGGCTCCTTATCCATATGCTTTGCTGGGGGCTGGAATTTCCAAGAGCTGAGAAAGAAGAACCAAAGCCCAGTGAAGTCCACCAAAGGATTTTCATCAGCTTTTGGTGGACCTTGAGCCATGTATTAAATTAAAATTACTTCTTTTATAGCAGTGAAAAAACTTCTTTAAAATAATAATTATTTTAGGGGGGCCTGTCAAAAAAAAGAATGTATTTAGTATTAGGTAGTAAAAGCTTTTTAACATGAATATTAACTTTGAAGATTAGCCCTCTCTCTTCCTGCCCTCACTATTTTAAGTGTGTTCATTGCCCTGCTGTTAGCATCCTACACACCACCTTTTTCCCTTTAAGCACATTTAGGCCTTGTGCTGAACAATAAAATATACAATTTCTTTATTTTCAGTGTGTTTTTATACACGAACACAACTAGGCAAACAATTACAAGTGTCTAAGTGTTTTAAAGTGGTATGTTATCTTGGCACGCTTTGATTTTGAGATCAGTATTTGGCAAATGTTGATCTAATCTCTGCTGTAGGCTCAATGTGGAGCTCCACAGAAGGAGCTCTGTCTGGAGGAAGGAATGGCTGCCTGCCAGAGGACCACTTTCCACGATGAGTTTGGTGTAGCCTGTGTAAAAGTTTTGGGAGGGATTCAAAACCTAATAGTAATAATTTGTAAGAAATGGTTTCTTTTTAAGAATAAGAGAGGGAACACAAAGCACTGACAATGATGGGGAAAAATGTCTCAGTTTCCTGTCTTATCAGTCAGTCATAAAATATAATTGGGTGAGCTGCAGAACATGGCATGAATCATTAGGGTGACGTTCTCCTGTCCTCACTCATGTCTTTACTGCTGTATCTCACAGGTCTGAGACAGGCAGCTATTTTTAATACTGAAAGCTCTGATATGCCAGGTCCCATATGAACTAATGTTGTCCTCTGTCCTATTCCACATCTGTCAGAGCAGCAGCGGGGAACATGAGATGTTCCAGACTCAAAAGCCAGTGACACCTGATGATACAGCTCATCTGTTAGGAACAAACCCAGCACCGCCCAGGATGAGAAGCGGTTGTCTTGGGACTGTCTGAGAAGCTAATACTCAAACCTTTCCTCATGAGCAGATTTAGCTGCAGCACTGCTTTGTCTGGCTAAGCCTGAGTCTCTCCAAGGCCTATGTCTACCCTGCAGTCACAGTTTCATTGGGACCTGTCACTCTGCTATGACACGTAAAGTGGCAATAAACTCAAAAGTGGAGTAATTACAAGTATATTAGAAAATGATGAGTGGTGTCTGATAAGTGAAGAGGAATTAATTGCCCATCAAAGAGCTAGAACAAAACTAGTTCAAAGCATGCAAAAAGATGTGGCTCTTCAGATGGTTACAGCTCATGTCTGGCATTCTTGGGCACAGGATGTCGTACTGCTTAGAGCTTAATGAGTTCAAGAGGAAACACCAAATCCTCCAAGAGATCCTTTGTGCTGTTTGTAAAATGTACAGCAATGATGTCAGCTCAGGAAATGATGATGCTACAAACGGGTGGATCCTGGGAGAGTAGCAGGAGGAAGCACAGTACCTGCTTCAGCATTTCCTTATTGTAATGGTTTGAAAACAAACCAGTGAGAGACTCCAAGTCAGAAATACAATTTAATAAGGAAAAAAAAAAAAAAAAACCACAAACAGAGTCAGAATACAACCTGATACTCTGTAGTTAGGGTGGTGGTAGCAGTCCAGATGAAACAGTAGTCTCGTAGAAAAGATCTGGTAGCTCTTGTCCTCTGGAAATCCAGTGGGTAAGGCCCCCCATGCTGTACTGAACCCCAGTTTATATCCAGGTGGGAGCACTTGGCTCCTCCCCCTGGGTGGAGCATCTCACAATGGGTTGATATCAGTCTATGAGTCATGCAGTGGGTCCTTGATGGTCCATTAAACAGAAATAGCTCCTGGGGGGAGCTCTGTATGAGTCATGGGGCGAGGCATGGATGGGCCCATTAACAGGGAGGAGGACTCCTGCTGGGTGGGAAGGTGTTAACATCTCCCCTGACCTTGAAC
>NW_008623714.1:183302-204267 GCF_000691845.1 Merops nubicus
CGGACCTTTAACCGTATCTGTTATAGCCTGAGGTGTGACAGCCTGGGCTGTCCTGGGCAGCTGCTACCCATGATTTTCTTAACAGCCCATGAGCACTGACATAGAGAGTATAGAATACACAGTTTTGGTTCTACCCACATAAGGATAAACTGGTCCCAGCCCCTGTAACCATGACACTTATCATCTCAGCAAGGTGTACCACCACTGGGCTATTCAGACTTTCCACTTGAATCCACTACCAGGTCTCTTATGTCCTTATTGAAACAGCTCAGACTGCTAAATAACATCACATTGCTTAATCTATGTGTGTGCACGGGTATAGATCAGAGAATGATCTGTGAGTTGGTTGAAAGGGACATTTGGAGGCCATCTGGTCCATCCCACTGCCTAAGGCAGAGCTAAGGTTAGGTTCCAGTTGCTTGCAGCTTGCTTTGCCCAGCCCCTGTTCCAGCAGCTGCTCATCCTCCCTGTGAATTATTTTTCAGTTATATCTAATTAGACCATGCTCATTTACTTGTTTGGTTATGTGTTTTGTTTTTCCAAGTGCTAGACTGCTGCCTTCAGTTGCTTCTGGGAGTTTCTAGAACGTTCTACAGGCCACAGTTTATGTGGGCTGGGATTAGCAGGTTGTGCTTGTTATCTGACTCCTGATTGGCTGGTTCTTGTTAGCTGACTCCTGATTGGCTGGTTCTTGAATAAAAGGGGCCTGCAAGGCCAGTTGTTAACTGGTTGAGTTGCTGGTTGCCTTTAGTGGAGCATCTCCCCAGCTGGTAAGTGGGTGCCTACCTGGCTGATGGGACTGTCTGTGGTGGGCTGGGAGCTGCCCAGGAGTTGTGGGGGTGCTCTGCAGGGGTGGTTCCATGGGGTGCTGGTGGCAGCTGCCATCCTGTGGGCCTGCACTGAGCTTCCTTTAGCTGAGTTGCACGCTCTGGCCAAAGGCATGAGGCTACAAATGCATCCTTCAGACACAAAGTGTACCTATAGTAGCACAGTCAATATGAAACTTTGGGGGGAAACCTTCCTCTTCTGATTTTGACTTTACTCTGACAAGCTGGGCTGAGCTGCCTTCTATGAAAAAGCCTTATTAAGGATTAAAGTCTTTATAAACAGGAGGATTACCCTGAAGGAGTGACAGTTAATACTGGTTATGGACTGTTCTTTGGCCATCATGGCTTTTTTTCTGTCTTAAGGAGAGCAAGAGAAATCAGTTTGCTCAACATTTGGAAGAGATGACAAAGGGGTTATTGTTTGCTGTCTACAGCTACCTGATGGGAAGACCTTGAGGAAGGACAGCTGGACTCTTTGGAAATGCAGAGGAAATGGGCTGAGACACAATGGACAAAAGCCGAAGCAAAGGATATTCCAGTTAGATATGAGAAATTCATACCTTATGAGTGGTTGGACCCTGGAACAGGGGATCACGGGGGTTGTGGAGTGAGGGTTTGAGTGACTTTGGAGATGTTCAAAATTCAGCTGGGCCACTTTGAGCAACCTCATCTGCTTAGCCATGCTGTGAGCTAGATGACTGAGCTAGATGAGCTCCAGAGGTCCCTTCCAACCTAAATTATTCTGTGATTCTGTGAATCCTACTGGTAACCCTTTAATACGTCTCGTCATTACTACACAGGCAGTAGATTTGAATAAAAGTATTAACAGAAATAGTCCATGTGAAATTTGAATATCCTACTTAGCATTTCCTTATCTCCTCCTGCATTTTTTCATGGTCATGATTCCTCTTACTGAAGAAGAGACTTGAAACACTTTCTTTCAAGAATTTATGAATAACATTCCTGGCAGAAAAAAAAAAATGCCCCTATGCCCACAACTAAACTTCTCTTGAAATTTTAAGTTTCAGAATAGCATTTTTTTTATTTACGTGTTCAATGTTCAACATTCACACTGCAAATAGAAGAGATTTGTGAGAGGGATTGTTTTGGAGTTTGTGGTCAGGAGAAAGTGGAAGAGTAATTTGTAGAAGATCTAAAAACATGAGACAAAAGTATTAAGAATTTTCTTTTGTTAAAGTCTTCTGGTTTTAACTGTGTGATGACAAGAATTAAAACATTATGTTCACATCCCTGGACTAGAGAGGGGAAAGCAAACCTGCCAGGAAATTAATCAAGAGTATGCTATAGGTGCAGCAGCTCTAAGATCTAAAAGTCTTACTCTGTATGGGCTGCCACGACTTCTTTCTGAAAGCTTCTTTTCTTATTAGCCACAGATTTCCTGCCCTTTCCTCGCTTTTCATTGTTGAATAGAAACTATCCTTATGTACTCCTGGCTCTGTGCTTTTGCCTCCCTTCCTGTAGTCCTGTTCTGATTGTAAAACTCAGTGGTGGAGCTTTGAAAAGACACAGTATAGCCTCAGATCTGTATGTGTCTTCTGGCATGTCATATTTTTCCTAAGATGACTTTCACACAATATGTTTCTGAGAAGATCCTTAAGTAGTTTAAATAATACTCACAGAAGAAGCTACTCACCATGCAGGTATTCCTGAAAACTTGTAAGGCAGTTTTACTAATTTGCTAACATTCTCTTCCAGCTTTTCTGCAAAGGGATTGTTGCTAAAAAAATAGAAATTGCTGCTATAATGTCTTCTTCATTAGTCTTGGTTATCAGGCCCTATAATATATAGAAATTCTCTCTTCTTCACCTTGTGTTAGACCCCAGAATATCTCTGTACCTCACAGAAAAAGAACATAGATATTTATTGTGAAAAGATAATGAATTTTATGATGTTGTTAGTAGACAAAAAAAGAGATGACAGCATCTCTAATAACATGGGTTATTTCCCACACCTTCTCGTGTTGGCGTCAGGTCTAAGGCTCTGTTTAGGTTTCCTGTAACAGATTATTCAGTCCCAAAGGCAGTGTGGATAGGTAGGGATAGGTGCCCTGCCAGCCTCATTCTTAGCCTTTGACTAAGATGCAGTAGATACTGTCCAGCAGCAACCAGAATGTAGTGTACAGTCAACACAAGTCAGTCTGGAAAGCTGTCAGGATGTCCTTAGGTATATATCCTTGGAAATAAGAAGTGTTTCTAGCCCCTCCCCTTTAAGGACAAATTCATTTCAGGATCTCTCAGCACCTCTGTCTTGCTGCAGCATAGGGCTGGTTGTCCTCAACTGTGTCAAAAGTTTGTACAGCCAAGGATTCCACTTCTAAGAGTAGCCATAAATGGATGCTTGAAGAAGGGGAAGACAGGTTCTTCTAACAGCTGAATTTGATACCTAGTACTTTCCCTGGTTTCAACTGTTTTTGGTCAGCTACTTACTAAAGCAGACATAATTTCTATGTAGCTAGTAATGCATAATTAATACAGGATTTCTCTTCCATGAGGGATTTCAGACTCTTGCTAAATCCATGTCAACTTTTGGCATTGGTGATGTTCTTTGGCAAGGAGTTTTGCATCCTAATGGCTAATGGTGTTGCATTAATGGTGGACTAATGTAGCTTGGAACCAGCATCCTGGTAATTTATTTCATGCCATCTAGTGCTTGGACATGAAGGGCTGTTGATAGATAACAAATAGTTCAAGAGCCGCCTCCTCCTTGCCACTCACATCTAAAGATTGCTATTGTATCAGAAGGATACAGAGGAGGCTTTGCTTACTTGATTATTTCTCATAAGGAAGGCTTCTCATAGCTTTGGTCATGCTTGCAACCCTCCTCTGAACCTTTTCAAGGTTCTTTGAGGTGAGAGGATCAGAACTGGATGCAATATGCAAGATACCAGTGAATTGTGGCTTACTCGTGGTTGCTTGTGGTGCTTTATCTTGGTTTCTTATACAATGATTTACATCTGCTTTGTCTTTCAGGCTGCTACTGAGCTAGTATTTTCATGGACCCATTTATAACAAATCCAAATGCCTTGGTCTTGAATGATAATAGCTACCTCAGAGTCTGTTCTATATAAGAAATTAGATTGCTGTGTTCACCCAACATACATCACTTCATGTTTTTCTTCATTGAGTTTTGTCTCTTCTTAGTGCCTGGCTGATCTAACTTTAAATCCTTCTGCAGTTCTTTACAGCTGCTCTTTGTCCTTACTCCTTTGAATGACTTTGTATTGTTGAACTTCTATCACCTAACTACCTAAGTGTTTGATCCCTTTTCCATCTGGTCAATGTTCAACAGTCACAGTGCACGTCCCTGCAGAATGCCATTAGTGACCTCCCTTCTTCACGAGGGCAGATCATTTATTCTTACATTTTGTTTCCCAACTTGTAAGCCATCGTTTATCCATGACATTCCCTCTTCTGCCATAGCTTCTTAGTTTCTTTCAAAGACCTGATGGGGAAATTTGTTGAGAGCCCTTTAGAAATTCATGTAGACTTTTATCAGCTGGATCACTTTAACTGCACAGAGGTGACCTTTTTGGAGAATTCTTTTAGGTTTGTGAGGGGCAATTTCCTTTAACGGAAGGCAGGTTAACTCTCTCAAAGTATATTATTTTTGTCAAGTTGTTCTTTAATTTTTTTTCTTACAATTTTTATAGATGTCACATTTCCAGACGTGTTATTTCTCACATCTATCTTGGCATCCTTCTAAAATTTGGTACCATATTTTTCCCTCTCCAGTGCTCAGATGCTAAGGTGATTTTAAGTGAATGATTATTCACTGCTGTGAGTAATTTGGATTTGACTTCTCTTAGAAGTCTTAGGTGGAAACTGTCTAGCCCTTGTGATTTGATACTGTTCATAATGTGAAAACATCCCAGCATCTCTTCTGTAGTCACTTCAGTTTCACACAGATCCTCTGAGATCTCCACAGAGAAGGATTCTAGTGTAGGAATCTCCTCTTTCTGCCACAGGAACCATATGCAGAGTCTTGGCTTCCGTGAATGCTTCTCCTGAAGTACATGTGTTGACCTTATAGACTTTTGGAAAAGTTTTCTGCTTTTAATATATGAAAAAAAGATTGTTAGCTTTGAATAGTTCTTGTTTCTTGAATTCTTCTTTGATTGACTTACTGTATATGTTTAATCTACAGGAATTTTATCCTCATTTTTAACAGGATGCCTTATCCTGTTCAGTAAGCTGTAGGGAATGCTAAAACATTTTTAAGATCCTTGAGGAAGTGGAAACATTTGAATACAGTAAAGCATGTTTATTTCCCCTTTGTTATTTCATATGAGTCACTTTAAAGGTCATTTTTTCTAAATTACCTTTTTTTTACAATAGTCTGTGTAATGTCAGGCACATGTGTATATAATTTCTTTGCTGTGCAGAGAAGGATCTAATTAGAAGCTTAAACTTTCTGCTGAATTTGGTCTTGATAACTCTAACTTCCTAACAACAGTCTAAATGATATTTAATGTACTAACTATGAAGAATAAAGTTTACCCCCCAACACCTTGAAGATTCTTGGTGAAGCTAGTCAAAGAGATCAAAGCTCAGTTTAGCAACTTTCATTGCTTTTTTTTCCTCTTTTTCCTTTAACTAATGCTTAAGTAGTTAGGCATACTTTCTTTTTCATTACAGTGTTTCCTTCCATTTCTACTCAGTGATGAATCAAGGGATTTGAAGTGGTTATCTTGTTCTTCTATACATTATTGTTCATTAATTATAACACTACTGTTCAGATAGAGATTTATCAGGTAAACTGGAATTGTCTCTCATTTCCATTTTGGATTACTAGTTTTAGATTTGCAGTAGTTTGTCTAGATCTCAGGTCTTTCTTCTAAATTAGTATCCCTAGAGTTCTGAAGTTTTATCAGATAATGGAATAGTAAACAGTTGTTCAGGCTTCAAGCCCTAATGTTTCTGATTAGAGCCTCAAAAGATTTGCTTTCCTATTACAAGCTTCAACTGAAGGAAAAACACCAATTCAGGATTTTCTTCATAAAGGAATTCTTCTTTGTAGAAAGAAAAAATAGAAGACTATATTTATTCATCTGGTTTTCTTTAAAGATTAAATGAACTTGACATATAAACTGCTTACTTTACAGCTATTTACTTGGATTTTATGCTTACCACCATTTACCAAGGCTTTCTAACATATAGTCCACATCTCTGCTCAGGCTGTCTCCAAAATAGCTCTTCAGGCATACAGCATTACATAATTTTGCTTAACAGTAAGCTCTCCATCTCAAACCTTCCTACCTAGACAGAAATAATAGTTCAGTGTTTACAGCTTTGACATGAAACATGCTAGCTACACCACAAGTTTGGGAAAATGTAATTAGAAATGCCTTCTTGATAACAGGAGGTATCTCCAAGGTACGAATGATGGGGAGATATATGTATGACCTTTGATTCTGCAGCTTTGAAGTAAAAGCCATGCAATTTGCTGGTATAGGCACTCAAAAAATTGAAGTTAGTCACTCTGAAGAGTTAAAATTAAATTTTGCTCTGTAGAAATTTCTTATGGTTACCTTATTACTCTGAAGGGCAAAGATGTATAAAAGGAAGTAGAGCCCTGATCTCATCTCTAGTCGAGGCTGGCACTGTGGCTTGGGTTACTTTTATTATAAAAGGAAAAACCTTAGGAGATATCTGGCTATTGTAGCCTGGAAAGGCTAGAGAGGAGACTGCTGTTGTCGAGATGAGTAGCTGATATCAAAATATAGTGATGGCTAATGCTTTTTGATGCTGGAGATGGCTTTGGGTTTATAATGAAGGCTATAGTAATAGTCTTACATAATAGGTATGGTTAATTTTGATCGAAGTACTAGGTTATCTTTGGGCTTGGAAAAAGAAGGTTGTCCATTCAGTTTCTTGCTGAGGTCCTAATGTTTAGAGTGAGGGTTGGAGATGTCAAAAACTTGCTTGAACTTGGATGAACAACTTATGTAATTAGGGGGAGTATTTGCTAGCATGTATGAAAAGTAGAACTGATGGGTGGGGTGGAGTCTACCGATGGTCTGAGTTGTTGCCACTGTAGAGATTGATCAGTGTTTGTGTTACAACTTTTTTGTCACTGAAGATCTAAAGACTGGATTAGGTTTGATTGCTGGGGATAATGGTTAATGTTAGTTTATCTAATGTGGATGTAGATAAACCCAAGGTCTGGGTAAGCTGTGTTCGGTTGAGAAAAATGTTATATATTAGTAAGGTCAGTCCTTGATCCCTTCATAGCTTATTTGTTCAAAAATGACACATGGTTTCTTATTAATTTAAGTCACAGTCCTCTTCTATTGAAAAGCAAACTATTTCACAGATGGATCTTCCAGGCCTCAGAGGACCAGCATTGGCTTCAAAGTGGTAGGAAGCATCAACATTCTTGGACTTCTCTAAATGTCACTTTAACTTTGTACTCTGTGTGTGTACAAATATATATGTGCCAGTCTTTCTTCCACATAAATAATTGCAGTCAGCCACTTATCAAACGTAATAGCCTTGAGCCTGTCAAAATTTTCAGCATCATCCCATTGCCAGTTCATTTCCCCCATCCCAGACTCTGTGTTCATTTCCCATACAACACTGATCAAAACAGTTGGAGAGTTTGGCCTGCAGACTAGGCTTTGGCAACCTCAGTTAAGTGCTACATTTGATTTTCATTTCCAAATTAGAGGTTATGTGTTCTCATCGTCTCCTGACTCTTGCTGGGTTTCCTTCACAAGAAGCAAGTTGCTACTGATTTCTCCTTTAATGCAGGAGTTGTAGTGCCAATAACACCTCTCATGGGTTTTGAACAGGGTGGGAGCCAAAAACTAAGAGGAGCTGCCTCTCAGAAATTTGTTTAGTGTGCTATGGTTCTTGGCTCCCTGTTCTGTGGCAATCTTACTGTGGGCTGCTGAACAGAGATGAATGGACTATTTCCCATACCATAAATTGCTAACCTGTCCTCTGAGCAGTGGCCAGTTCAAAAAGAGTACTTTGGGTTAAAAACAATTCATAATATCTTTAATTCCTTTTCACCTTAAATTCAGACTATGCAGTAACTCTATCTGCTTTTTTTAAAAATTGCTTTCTCACTCTAGAGTCAAGGTAACTTGAGAAGTAAGCAAAGATAAATGCCAAATTCCTTGTTTGCCTTTTAAAGAAAAAAAAAATAGTCAAATTTGCAAATTTGAGTTTCTATTTTCACCCACAAGTATTGGAGTTTCATTACGTGTTTTCTGTCCAAAAGAAGGCAGTGCTTGCTGTCTCCTTGCTTTAATAGTTCTAACAGGAACCAATAGGAGTTAGTAACTCTCATTTGTAGAGATATTCTCCATATAATGAATCAGAAAATTTAAGGCAATAAAATTATTGAGAGAAAAAATTGGTAAGAAATCAATGACAAGCCAATGACAGCTGAATGCAATTCATATAAATGTGACTGGTACTAAAAGCCATCTGTGAAAGCCTCAACTAGAGAATTAATCTGAACTTCCTGAACTCTTCACTTTTATTTCTGCTTTTATTCCATGTGTAGTTTATTCCTGTCAGGCAAGCCTTAGCTCTTTCAACAGCTTTACAGAAGATGTTCAGAGCTGCAGGAAACCAGCAGACACATACAGTAACTCCCCTACGCTCTTTTTTTTTTTTTTAAGAAAGAAAGATGGTGCCATCTGGAGTCCTGGGAAAATTAAACCATTTGCTTTTAAAAATGTTTGATTGTGTGTCTAAAGGTGTTATCCATATTGTATTATCATCACAATATTAAATCCAGAGTTACCAAACAGCAGACAGAAGGGCTCAGCGAAGTTTTAATTTGTTGATTGCTATAAGATATGTGTGTAGAGTTCTATAAATGTACTTTGGAATACACGAGCATTGTGCTGCACAAATCATGAGGTTCAGTGCATGACTTAAGTGTCTTTAGTGACTCGAGTCTACTATTTCAGCATGACAGCAATTGCAGTCATCTTCTCTAACGTGGTTCTGCAGCTCTGCCCTTCTGTGTACCACTTCCTTATGAACAAAACAATAGGCTGTAAGATATTTAATAAGCTTAAGCATAGTGTGAGGAGTGTTGAAGTGGGGAAATTTAGTGATACAGCTGTAGTGATATAGTTCTTGGTATAAGCATATTGGTTCAGGATTTACAGCATCATTTAGAGTCTTATTTGTGTCTCCTTGCAAGTGATTCAATCTTAACAAACCTACCAAAATAATAAAAAGAAAAGTCACTAAATTCTAAAGATAGAGACCTGTACTAACATATAGAATGGTATACATTGTTTTGAGTATACCAATACATTTTCATGGGTAGACATTCTTTAATCATATTTTAGAATTTCTGTTGACTTTTCTTGTTAGCAGTAGCCAAAACATGATGGAATGTAACATCTAACTTATGCAACAGTGCCCTGAAATAGCACTAGGACACACCAGCTCAGCCCTCACAGTGACACACGAAATCTGAGTGCAAATTTCCAGCAGCATCAGAATAACTGATAAACCTTTCCCCTCTCAGGAAGTTAACAGATGATCAGTCAGGCAACCACTTTCTCCATCCTTCAGGATACTGCCTCATGTAACACCTTTGCTTCATAGGGATATCTTGCAGTAGCTTAGTAGTACATAGCATGAATTTAAAATATTACTCTTATTGGTAGAAATAATGGTATCTGGGTTTTTTAATTTTTTTTTCTCCAATAAACCTGTGTAACTACAGCCCTGTGGTTAAATACATACATATAAACCTGTGTAAGTACTTGCAAAAATCTTAATGGGTACAAAACCCATCTACAAGTCTGTATTTTAGAGATATATATCTCATTACTTGGGAGGGTTGAGGCATTTTATTCTAAATAAACATTCGGTATTTTCATAATTTTTTTTTTTCACTTAAAAATGGATTTCTGCCGCACCACACCCCCTCAGCTTACCTACCCAAGAAGACTACTGATGTCTTTTAGCTAAAGTCTACAGGACTAATATGTCATTATCATGGTTAAGAAAGGGAAATACTCCATGTACTACCAGAATTAAAACAAGTGGTCTGAATTTGAAACTAAAAAATGCCAATAAATTGTTAGAAATTTTAGGAAAGGTCTTAGATGTGTCTTGTGTTTCAATTACCTACCTTCTTGCATTAAGTCAGAGATTGTTTTATAATCCATTATTCATGATGCCTATTAAAATAAAAGTGGCTATTTTTCTTCCATTTAAAATTTGGATATCAATATTTCAAGTTTATCTTTAAATGAAGTATGGCAAGATATGGCAATGTTCCTGTGAGGTTAATTTCCACTTGAATATCATGAAATATTACATTGGTGTTCTGTCTCACATTCTGAGTTCTGCTTAGTTACTAGGTCAAATCCTGTGAGTAGAGTTACCAACTCTTACTTCTCCTCAGTTGAGCTCATTCTTTCTGCTTGGTCATAATGATTTCTCAGCCTGCTTCTTGCATCTCCACTCTGGGACAGCAGCCTTGGCATTGTGACTTTTCTGCAGTCAAAGGATAAACGGTAAGGCAGCAATGAAGGCAAGCAGCAATTTCATCACCTCATTGGTATGCTGTGCCATGTGTTGTCTAAGCAAGCCATGAAAGCTTGAGAACTTGTGGAAGGCTACAATTTATGTTTATCATTCATATTTTATGGATAACAACTTTGATTTTCAGTTGTGAAAGCAACAGCAAGTGATAGCTGGGAAGCTGTCAAAATCACTGAAGTGTTTAGCAGTGTTATTCCAGTGACTATCTGTGGAATTCAAAGCCATAAAACATAACTCAAGTCAGGTCCCTTGCTTATCTAGTCTAAATGGTTGGATTCTTTGTCTGGAGACAAATACAAAAAGTCAAAAAAAAGGATGCTTGAAGACTGGAAATAAACATAAATTATTTTCCAATAGTCTGTTAACTTGGACTTTTTGGCATTAAATGCCAAAATGTAGAAAAACAGTGACATAATTATTGATAAATTTGTCTGGAAGAGCTTGAAAAGTCACTAGGACCATCCCTTTCCTGTAAGCTGTTCTCAACTGTCTGTCTAGGCAGCATGTTCCAAACTTTACCTGTCTCAATTGTTACAAAACCTTTTGTGATGTCTGACTTGAGTCTGTCTTGCTGCAGTATGAAGTGATCCACTACTGTTTATTGTGCTCCTGTGAACGAGGAAAGCATGACCTTCCTCTTGGCAACAGTCTTTTATACCACCTGCACTGCTGTGACTTAATCTTTCAGTCTACCTTCTCAGATAAGTACTCAGACTCTCGGGTAGAGGCCTGTTATCTCCTTCCCACTAAGTAACATTCATATCCTTAGCACTAAAGGCACTTGTAGCTGAACTGTACAGGCTCCCACAGACTAGCTGTTACAGCAGGATTCTTGACAAGTTGAGAATGTTAATGTTGATGTTCCTTAATCAAATGACATGGCTTCATTCTGCTTGAAAACTTACGAGCTATTCCTCATGGAGTAATGTTAAATACTGAGTAGTCCTGTGACTTTATCACAGAATAATCTTTTCCCACAGCAGACAGGTAATCCAGGCATATTATGATATCTCCTAACAGAGAACATAGGAGGTGTAATATCTTGAGTATATCCTAGAGCTGCACTAAGTTCAACGTTACAATGATCTAGATAAAACATTTCTTGGGGGAAAAGAAAACGACTGATGGAAAATGATGGTGGAGGGATGATCTTTGGAAACAATTAGCTATACAAGGGGCATAAATGAAGACGTGGTTAGGACATATAAATGGTTGTGAATAGGAGTTGGGTAAGAAGTACGGAAAAGGAGAACATGCAGTTAAGCATTACAGTTAAAAAATTGTTTCTGTCATAGCACAATGATGGTGCCAATAATCCCATCTAGTTTAAGAGGTTCACTGAACTTTAAAAGTCTGCAAACCACCAAAACGATTTAGGAGCCAACTTCAGGGTCTGTGTGGCATGACAAGCTGTATGCCTAAAAAGATATAACTCTCCCAGGAATACCAAAAGGAATGCAGCCAGGCTTTGAGAAGCACAAAGAAGAATCATGTTGCATTAGTTTCCTCTCAAAGGATTTCTTGACCACCCTGCTATAGCAATGTACTTTGCTGTTCCTTTATTTTATTATATTATCAGATGTTAACAAATTTTAGCCTATGAATTTTGCAGCTGGTGACAAACGTGCTCTGCTGAAAATAGAATTTTATTTCTGCCAGAAAGTGGATATTCAGTTTTATTTTATGCAAGAAAAATGTAGAGAAAGATGAACAAGACGTTTTAAGAGTGAGGAAGTATAATAAAGGTATTGAATGTCTCTCACCCTGCTCTGCCAGCCCCCGAATTTTGATTTGACTGTTAGCCTACACATAGGAGTTTTTATAGTAGCTTGAGAAGATGAAGAGAGCAGAAAACCCATTTAACACCCAGAAGCTGGAAAGAAACGGGGTTAGGAAATGCATTCTGGACCACGTCTTCAGCAAATTTCTCAACTTAGGAAGAAGAAAAGAATTGCTTGTTAGTTAAAATAGGCTACTGCCACTTTGGATAATATACTCTAAAATTCCACACTGACGTCTATGACCTCAAGAATGTATGTTACGATTATCTACAGAAGTTAACTGCCCAGTTTTTATTAGAACCACACTGACAAGACCATGGTTCTATTGTATCTGCACAGGTAATGAAATTGGGTGGATTGCTGAGATTTGTACTTCTAGATGAAAGCCCATTCAGACAGCTTAACAGATTTCATACTTCAGGGCTTTATATGCAGATTTTGACACTCTCTTTTCTCATTGCTTTTTCTAGGAATGTAGTGTGCTTCAGCATAAAATTAAGTTGCTTTCCTCTCCCCACCTCCTATACAAGAAAATCGTACATATCGTATCTTGTAAATATTTAACCACATTTACATCACTTCAGTGTCATTAGAAATTTCCATGTGATAGGCCCAAAGGTGGATTCTAGTACAGGCATATTGCTCTCCCTCAGCAAGGTTCAAATTGCTAGAAATGGAGAAATTCTCCCTCAAGTAGGCCACGTTGAGTAAACAATCCTCCAGAAATAACTGTAAATTCAAGGCCAGAACCTGCTTCACTTCATGTTCAATAAATTCATGTTTATTTTCCATTGCTAGAAACAAGTTTAGAGTTAAGTAATTGTCACAAATCTAAAAAGGAAGAAGACATTTTAGCACTTTTTTCTATCAGACTTAACTCTCCTAAGGCCTTTCTACATCTATAAGTTAGCAATTCTACATATTTTAACAGTCAGGCAGTGACTATATACTTTTCAGTGTTCATTATTTTAGCAAGCCAAAATAATTTAATTTTGAGACCAAAATAAATGTAACAATAGTGTTGGAAATATGCTTCTTAATCATTCAATTAATTTTTAGAGAATGGACAGGTATAAACCCCTTTTTTTTTTTTTATTCCCCAGTAGAAGATCATCTTCCCTGAAAGAAAATGGAAGAGAGGCTGCATAAATTCAAGGTGTTACACTTCTTTCCAGTGACAGAATATTGAGCAGAAAAGTTCTAAATCATCAAAGTCAGGTGGAATAGAGGAGTGAAGATCAGCCATGGTTTTATATTCAGAAAGCCTGAAGACCTAAATCTTATTCTTTAAGTGAGAGATATACAAAGAAAGCAGAAATAGCTCAAATAGTATAAATTATTAAATTTAATAATGAAGAAGCAGCCAAATGACCTTGAGAAAGCACACAGTGTTCCTCATTCTAAGTACTTGTTATTCCAATCTCTCCTCTGCATAGGCTTTGCTCCATCTATTACTCGACTGCTTACAAATTCCATCTGTACTTGGGGCAGGCAGGAGGTATTTGAGCACAGGCCATCTTATTTCCTCAGCAGTAACCACATGATGGTGCTGCAAGGCCAAGTGGAATGAGTAGGAGTCTGCCAGACTGCACACAAGAGCAGTGACCCATCCAAATATGCCCTCTGTGGTATCTCTACTCCTGAGAAAAGGAAGGCTAGCAGAAAAAGCTTTGTACAAGCAAGTGAAAGTCTTTATCCAAGACTCACTGTCTAACTGAAGTTGCCTTGCCCATTCCTATCCTACTTTCCCAACTTTTAATGACTGTTTCCTCTGTAACTTTGAGGGTGTACTGACATTAACAGTGCACTGACACAGGTTTTATCCTCAGCAGGACAGTTCAATAAGTAAATAATATAGACAGTGGCAACATTCTCTTCAAATCCAGCTTTATTCTGCTTTTAAAGAGCTGTTTACTTGCAGCTGAATCACATGCAACTCAACAGACAGAAGAGAGCAATTACATCTGTGCAAGATAATAAGCATGGAAGTTATACTCTTTACCAAAGTGATGAAAATCATTTCATATTAGTCTCTCATATTTTGTAAACATAATATAAAATCTTTATGCATTCTTGTTAGTAGTGTCTCTCCTTCGCTTCAGTCCTTTACTTATTTTAGGATGTGTGCTAAGTGCAGTGAAAGTAAAAGCATGCTAACAAAAGACAAGTTCAGATCTGCTGGTGATTACAATTATACCAATTACTTCTATGACTGATATGCATCTACCTATTATTTTTATTGTTTATACTAACAGATTATGCTACATCAGGAACTTAAGAATTACAGGTTTTTTGTTAATATTCCACTTACCAATGCTAGTAAAACAATGAAGAAAAAACATTGAGATCATATCTTAGTGTTAAAATAGTTCTGTATTTTTCTTAGGCATACCTTTCTGCTAGATCAAAATACTTAGAAAATTTTAGGAGAACATCTTGCATTTTAGCACACTGCTGCCCTTTTAGAAATAGCATCTAACAGACTAATAACTATGCAAAACTACACACCTTTGGACATCTGATTTTGGACACCTGATGAATCTTAGCAGACTCTTGTAGCAATACAAACATGCTTTTATAAAAGGAGAATCCTTCCAGATATTTAGAGAAAGAGGGAAGAAAACAGAAACAGAACATAGAACTTGGAAAAGAGAGGATCCTTATCCCTGAACTCATTAACCTCTAGCTCATCAACCTCAACACAGGGAATGTTTCCAGACAGCACAGCAGGGTGAAGAAGTAAGAGGAGAATTTTTTCATCTTAATATATTTGTTGTAATTTAAGTGAAGACTATTTATTTTTCCACGCCCATCTGCAAATTCTGTGGAAAGTGTGCATCAGCCCACGGTGTCTGTTCAAGGGACAGGCTAGAAATAGGACTGCCCAAAAGTCTGGGACTCTGGGAAATAATGCACTAATGCCAGTGAGGAACCAGGGAGAGATCAGTTGCATTCACACAGCTCAGGGCAATGCAATTGTGGTCCCATTTCTGAGACAAGGAAACAAGAACTGTACTCAGGAAGCATGTCAAAAGCTTAGAGAGGACAGTGCTGGTCAGGGCAAGGGAAACCTGGCCGGGTGCAGTTCCAGCACTGAAGGTCCAAACACAGTCCTGGGATGCTTCAGTGAAGGGAGCTTGCATCTTCCACTGGGTGGAAAAAAGAAGACAAGTCAATGTATTGGTGGGAAATTATCAACAGGGGTTATAGAGAGCAAACATTAAAAGTTTTTCTAGAGGAAAAATCTGGTAGTTTTATTCCATTTCCTGACAAATTCTGTTACATGACAAATCTCTTCCTGCAAGATCTCTTCACCAGGCTCCCCTCAGCGAGCAAAAGAAGTCGTTATCCTGTTAAAACCCTTCAGATTTCACTCGGGAATGTTTCAAATCTTTCTCATCCTCTTAAGTTTTTCTTTGTAGCAGTATGAACTGTTGCTATCAAAGCAGTCACCTAGTCAGTATGTGAACAAAGGCAGGCGTTGCACAGGTTTCACATTATGCTACAAACAGTTCAGATGGCTGGATACTTTCTCTGTCTAAATAATTTCCTCATGCCTGGAAAGGAGTTGTAAAACAGGATAAGGTGAGAGGTCATCCTGAAAGCTCTGTAGGCAAGAATATCATCCTGGCTCACCTGAGACTGAGGTAGAAGTCATTAGTCAGGGCCGTGATTACTGGTATTCTGTTTGCTTTTTTTTCAATCAATTACTAATTTTAATGGCAGCATTTCTATTTTTTAATAGCATCATATCACAATGTGAGACAGCTTTGTCAGAGTGACAAGTGGTTTGCAGCTTCCAGGCTTGCAAACTGCAGTGGTGTTAAACTAAGAGATCAATTTTCCTTTGAAAGGGACACAAATCTTCCTTTAAGATGACATGGGTTTAGTTTTGTCATCTGGTTTGCAATTCTTACTTTCCTAATGGGATCCTTTAGACTCAATGAGATATTTAGAG
Organism: Merops nubicus; assembly: GCF_000691845.1. Classification (NCBI taxonomy): domain Eukaryota; kingdom Metazoa; phylum Chordata; class Aves; order Coraciiformes; family Meropidae; genus Merops; species Merops nubicus. Next base: position 199,414 of record NW_008623714.1, read on the forward strand.
AAAAGCAGGTCACCAAGTAGGCAGTAGCAGATACCTATCTGTCAAAGTACAAAGGGAGAACAAGTTCATTCTGGAGCTGGGCTGCATACTAAATCCACAGAAATCCAACTAACTGTTTTGAGTTACTCTGTCAGGAACAGCTGCATAATTACAGCATTAGGAGGATCATCATGAGCCAATTCTGTTTGGATTCTTGGTTACTCTGAGATTAGAGTATGGCCATGATCCATGTACAGGAATTTTCCTTTCTTCTTTGAAAAATTTCACACTATTACTATAGGTTACATTTGTCATTTTGGACTTTAAGAGCAGAAAAAATATTTCAGATCTTTTCTCAGAGGTTGACATCAGCTGAACCTGTGTAAATTAAGGCAGGATTGAATTTACCTTGGTGAAATACTTGAAGTCATTGTCTGTCAGGGAGCATGATTCCTTACTTGGTCCTTGCATGAACATTTAGCCATTACTGAAGCACTTGACAAGACTGTTGTTACAGACAGCTCTCACACATACAGTTTGCCACCTTGATCTGCTATTGTCATATCATGTAGTTTATACTTGAATTTGACATGCCAGGCTTTGCAAGTTTTCTGTGACTTAAAATAAGCAGCTGCACAGACATATGAGGATTTCTTTTTCAGTAGTGGAGAACACAGGAACATGGAAAGGTTGAGAAGTGGTAGCACGGACAGCAGGTTGCATTAAGTTGTCCTGCCCATGTGGGAGAACGTCATAACGGTAACTGTTGACATTAAACTGCAGCAGATTTCTTGATAAATAGGGATGTAATTAACGGGGAATGCATCAACAACAGCTCTCCACTAACGACCTGTCGACTGTATGACTCAACCCTATCATATACCAGATCAAATTTGCCTCCTTACTATGGTCTTGTGGGTAAATGTAGGCTGTTTATGCACATATGTACTGGGTTTGTGTGGCAAGCTTTTGGTAGCAGGGGGGCTACAGGGATGGCTTCTGTGGGAAGCTGCTGGAAGCTTCCCCTGTGTCCTGTAGAGCCAATGTTGGCTGGCTCCAAGACAGGCCTGCTGCTGGCCAAGGCTGAGCCCATCAGTGATGATGGCAGCACCTCTGAGATAATGGATTTAAGAAGGGGAAAAAAGTCACTGCACAACATCATTTGCAGATGGAGAGAGGAGTGGGAATGTGAGGGAAACAACTCTGCAGATACCAAGGTCAGTGAGGAAGGGGAGGGAGGATGTGCTCCAGGCACTGGAACAGAATTTCCCCTCCAGCCTGTGGTGAAGACCACCGTGAGGCAGGCTGAACCCCTGCAGCCCCTGGAGGACCCTACACTGGAGCAGGTGGAAGCCCCAAGGAGGCTGTGTCCCTGTAGGAAGCCCATACTGGAGCAGGCTCCTGGCAGGATGTGTGGACCCATGGAGAGAGGAGCCCATTCTGGAGCAGGTTTTTGGGCAGGACTTGTGAGCACATGGGCTACCCATGCTGGAGCAGGTGCTTTCTGAAGGACTGCACCCTGTGGAAGGGACTCCTGCTGGAGCAGTTCATGAAGAACTGTAGGCCATGGGAAGGACACCATGCTCAGGAGTAAAGTTAAACTCAGGAAAACAGGAGGGGTATAGGGAAGGTGTTTTTTAAGATCTGGTTTTATTTCTAATTCCCCTTCTCCAATTTGATAGATAATAAATTAATTTTTTCCTCAAGTCAAGTCTGTTTTGCCCATGATGATAACTGCTGAGTGATCTCTCTGTCCTTATCTAGACCCATGAACTTTTTGTTGTTTTTTTGTCTCCATGCACAGCTGAGGAAGGGGAGTGGTAGAGCAGCTTTGGTGGGCACCTGACACCCAGTCAGGATCAAGCCACCACAACATAAATCTCATTTTCTCCTGAGAGTACACCTATGTAGTAAGAAATGTAGTTTGTGCCTTCCTCCAGTGCATGTCAAGGTTTAGTATCTGTGGTGCAGTATCTCTGCTCTTCATCAGTTCCTCACCAAAGACAAATCTGAAGTCCCTGAATGTTGTTAGCCTGTGAATATGGTTTTAATAAAACGTTGTCTTTCACTTAGTTTGAAAGATGAAACATGCTGTTTCTCCAAACAAACTTTCAGTCTACTCACTATCCCAGAGATGGGTCTTTTGCCTCTGGCATCCAGCTAAACTGGGAGATACAGCAGTGCAGAGTGAATCACTCTTTCAACATCTACTCAAAAAAAAATAAATGCAGCATTGTAGCCCTTCCAGGTAGTTTACATGGTGCCTCTCTTGGAAGAGATTTCCTTCCTATGTATTCTGCAAATAAAACATTGAGGGCAAGAAAGTGGCACAGAATTGCCCACAAGGTTGCAGAATTGGCTATGATGTTGCATACCACAGAAAGAATGAACCTTAGGGGTTTGCTGCAAATTTTCATCATGTTTGTCCATCATTAGCCATTCTGTAGCTCCTGGTCCATCCTCACAAATGCTGGGAATCACCATATACCTGATAAGAACATGCTGCAAACATCACGTTGAAAATGGAAAAACACCAAGATTAGTGGGTTGCTGAGTCCTTATATCATCTGACTGATGCCTGTCAGCATTCAAACTGCCCATGGAGGATAGCATGACTTTCTAGCAAAATCTACTTGAAATCATTACCCTTCTTGGCTGAGAAATTAAGAGAGTTCACACTTGTTTGCTTATAGGAAAGAGAAATGTAAACCATCTAGTTGTGCTACAACGGACCGTTAGGCGTGTTGCTCTGTTAGGCAGGTGTTTAAAACTCTGAGCACAAGGCTGGGCCAGTAAGCCACTAGTAGAATTACTCGTTGGCTGAGAGAAGTGAGGATTTAAAAATATTCCACGTTTTTCCTTGGCTTCAGACCTGGAAGGAAAACTCTCAGATTGTCGAGAAGCAACTTATAGAAACAAGACCTGCCATCCTCACTGCTGAAAATATTTCTGCATTTTTAACATACTCCTGCTTGAAAGTGGTCTGCTGAATTTGGCAGTTTTATGTGAAGCTAATCTGGAAGCCGCATACTGTGTACAACAAAAGGAAACCCTTTAAAATTCATTCCTTAGGCTGCCCTGGGACTTTAGGGGGTCTATTTAATTGGCAGTGCTTCTTTCCACCCCACCCTGCTCTGGGTTAGAGACTGCTGCATTAGCTTCACGTGTGCGTGCTTGCTTGTGCATTCGGGTGGTGACCTCTGGTATGTTCACCCAAGATACAGGAAAGCTTGATCCTGTGAGAAACTTAATTAGGTACTTCTGCCCATCAGTGTTTTTCACAGCTTTGTATTAAAGACTGCGAAGTAATCTTGTGCTCTGGGTCTTCCTCAATACCCCAGGAGGATGGTGAGGATGAGGAAGCAGGGGCTGGGAGTGAAATGCAGGAGCGCTGCATGCCAGTAGCAATGCCAGTATGATTTTAGGCAGGGTTTCCAGTACTATCTCCTCGCATTTCCAGCTCATCTATGTATGGCATGAATGAATGAGTTAATGTCAGTGCTGTAAAGATATAAGTTGGGACGTCTGTAACTAAGAATTATGAACAACACAGATTAATTCAACTGCATACGTTAAAGGGAATGTGCTGTTAAAAATCCTGCACATAAAGGATAAAATGTGTCAAGACAAAAACAAACAAGCAAGCAATTTTTAACCTAATTAAGGTCTGATGCCTTTCTGTCTAGAGGGCTTAATCTTTTAATACAGAGCTGTAAAGAACAATTACTTTTTTATAGGTTACGATTACAATCTAAGATGATTTACTGTTTGACTTCTATTGCTGATGAGAGTTGGACTGTTCATACAGCTGGATTTTTTTTTTTTGGTGGTCTATCTTGTTCAGTCTCTCATCGTATTTTCTGCCTCCTAAAACTCCTTCATGCTTCCATGTCAGCAAGTAACTCAGCTATGTACTACAATTTGTTGAGGATGTAGCAGTAGAAAAAGCATTACCCCCTTCAGATGTGACATTTGGTGTATTACCTGCATGTGCAGTATTGTCAGGGGTGCAGTTTCTGACCTGCAATGCATTATCTGCTCTACTGACTTTGGGGCTGTTTATCACCAGTGACATATTTCTCTGCAGGAACCTGCCATTCTTCTTGTGCCTGCTTTAATACACTAAATGCAGACATACGGTCTGAAACTAGGTGCAAATTTGAGAGTGGAATGAAAACAGCTTTTTCTTTTTTTAACAATTCCCTTCAATGTTGTCAGCTAAACATGGTGCCTCCTAAGCTGCTTTTGCTACGGTAACAAATATCATGTTAAAGAGCAGAGGCACTGCAAGAGTGAAATTAATTATGTATGCTTTATGCTTGTCCAACTAACCACACTGTATTCCCAATGAAATACTTAACACATCTGTGCCTTCCTAAAGTCAAATAACATCACTATAATTTGAGACTTATTTGGAGCACTGAAGAGAAGATTTTGTTATACCTGCAGGAGAGCCGTGCTTTTGGAGGGTGCTTTTTTAATTCATATGCTTCGATGGTGCACTACTTCATTTAGTCAAAAATTCTAATCGAGCTCATTGGCAGCTTGCCTGATATTTGGCACAGTAGGAAACTTTAAGTTTGAACCTTTGGGGATGTTTTCAGAGGAACGTATGTCTTCTATTTCATGCTTTATCGTGGCAGACTGATGAAAACTTTTAAGGCAAATGACAGCTGACATAAAATAACTCGTGCTGGAGTTTATTCTCCCACTGTTGCCTTCTAAATGATAAACTTCAGATATGCTATTTCATTTAGAATATGTATTTGATATGATGGTAATAGATGGCAACAGCAGCAGAATAATTCGGTCATGGAACAAGAGGTTAAGTGTGAAAAGAACTCTTAGCAGGAATGCTTTCTGACTAAGACACAT
>NW_008623714.1:204298-235415 GCF_000691845.1 Merops nubicus
AGCAATCTGTGCTAGGCACTAGAGCAGTATCTGAACTAGTTAAACAAGATAGACATTGTTTGACAGAGCAGTATGTGTTGTGATCTAAGCGGGCATAAGAGGACGAAATTAAGAAATACGAATATTTAGGCCACGTACAAGACTATTCCCTGATACTAAGACCTGTTCTAGTTTAAATGGTCTCTGAAGAAAAAAAAAGCAGCTCCTAGCAGGGAATATATAACACCATGCTGAACGATATGCTAATCCTCACAGGAACATTACAGAATTGTCAGCAGGATGAACAAGCTGATCCTTTCTATCTCTGTTCTGTTGAATTTTGACATCTCTCAAAGTTTCTGCTTAGAGAACATGTACTTCACTGCTCCCTTTTCCTGCTTGCTTGAGAGCTGTCATGTCTATAGCCCAGAGAATGACCTACTGCTGCAGGACATCTTCTGTTTGCTTCTCATTGCCCTTGTTTTTCACAAGAAGACTTGTCAATGAATGTCTCCAGCTGAAGCCTTTGAGCTCAATTTACCTAGATACATACTAAGCATCTCTGTGGTATCAACCAGATGCTTCCTACTGACCTGGAATCATCAACTCTCCCTAGCTCCAGCACTCTGCAAACAGATGTTCACAAAGAAAAAGTGTCCTTTGAAGAATTGTCATGTCCCCTCTACTCTCCCAAGGAGAAACTGGAGGATTTACATGAATGTCTGCTCCCTTTTTTTGCCTCTGGAAACAAAGAGATAATTCCACTTAAATAGGGCTTTGTGAAAAATGAGACAAAACTATGCTGAGAATGATGTTAAAATGTTGTTCTTAACTCCTCAAAGCTCTTTAGGTAAGATGAAGCTTTCTACTTTTCTACTAGATCTAGGATGTTACCTACATCTGTTTTTCATAACTGCTAGCCACTACTCTGTCCATAAACCTATTTAAAATATGTTCATGCACTGTGGAAAAAAAAAAGGGCTACATTTTAAACTTCCAGGTTGATGACATAAATTAAATGGATTAAATTATTTCAATGTATTAAATGAAAATGTATTTCATATTAGTGAAAAAAAAAAAAACCAAAAACACACCTACATAAATAGTTGTTATTGCTAAACAAATTCAAATCGAATCCTCTGTCTTGCATCCTGCTACAACTTGCTTGAGTTCTTCTAAAGACCAATAGCTTTAGAAGCTCTGCTGGTCTGTGGTCCCTTACAATTTTATGTTCTTAAATTGAATCACCTTTGGAAATGTGGAAGTCCATTTGTATGGTTTGAAAGTCCTCAGAAAGTTCTTTAACCGTGCTATCATCTATAGGGAATTAGTATGAATTTGGAAGTTATCCAAAATCATCAGAAACTGCTAAAATGGTAAGGGGTGTGTGTCTAATTCACAGTGTTCAGAAAAGCAGTGAAAAAAATCAATAAGAATCAATCACTTGTTTCTAGGTGGCCAAATCTGCAAATCCATCAGATTTTAGTCCCCTTTTCCATATACACCTGTAACATGTCTTTACATGCTAATCTTAGTGTTGCTTACCCAGAGCAGGTGGTAAACATTATTTTTGTCAAAGTAACAGCTTGCAGCTTCTTTGCTTATAGCTATTGAACAGATTAATCATGGATACTTCTGGAAAGTTTATTTATAAAGAACAGAAGAAAAGGTTTACTGTGAGATTCTGAATGTAGCTGGTGAACCATGAAGTCTTATATTAGTCTTTGGTCTTTCTATTCAAGATACTGAACTATGAGGTTGAGTTTTTCATGACCCTTCCCCTTCCCCTTCCATAAAAATCTCTGGACAGTTTGTCAAGTTCAGTGAGGATTTTTTTTTTTCCACCAAGAAATCTTCCAGACATTTTGCCTAATTTTATAGAAAGTAAAATAATTTTTAAAAAGCAGATCTGTGTAATGAAAACTGTTGGAAATACCTTTCTAAGCTTTGATCCCTATTTGATTTATGATAAAATTGAAATGTTCCCATTCACTTCAGTGTAAAGTAGGTGACAGCTTTAATGATAGAGTGTGTGCTGTAAGAGAAATGAAGTAGCAGCTAGTAGTTTGTACATTTGTGATCATTGCAATTGTATTGTAAAATATTCTTGCTCAAAGTCATGAAATTATAAAATAATACAAATCATTTGACATAATGAAAAGTTATGGAGCCTTTTAATAGGTATGTTGTGTAGTGCATGTGATCACTCCATGACTCATACTAGGATTTGGAAGGTATGAGATAAAATGGATCTGACTCAGAAAGGCTTCTTGTTAATACATGTAAGTAGGATTGGACTTAGTTTATGCTTTAGCTTTTTGGAAAAGCCATTTTTTGGATGTCAAGATCTGAATTATTTCTGGAGATTTTTGCAAGGTTCTGAGAATAGTGGCAATAAGAGACCAAGAGAAAAGGTTTGACCCAGCCAAGGAGAAAGCATGGGGGTGTTCATAAGGTTTTTGGTACTGAACAGCAAATCATCAGAATACAGACCAGAGAAAGCCATAAAGCACATATTCCCAAGCACCACTGATGAGCAGGCACTTCCTCATTAAGAGCTTGTTACAGTACATATATATAGGCTCAATCAATTAGTTTTAACAGGGCACCAAGTGCTTCCCATAAAATTTGAGGAAACTCAGTACTTAATTAAAATCAGCCACATATAATCCTTGTACTCAGATAAATAGCTTTCAGAAGTAATCAGCTGAACCTTATATACATCAGTATATAGAGAGTAGCATAAACCAGTAACTTTTTCAATAAACATGAGCGTGTACACACTATGTAATGATTAATGTACTATAAATAATTGATGTTTCAATACCAAGGACCACTTTATTCGAGGGAATTTTTAACAGTTTTGAGGGTGGAAACTGTCCAAAGCTCACTGTGCTGGTTCTGATCAGAGAGAAAAAAGTCAAAACTGTATTTACTTTGTTCTCAGAGAATATCAGCTTTGGTTTTCCTCATGTCTAATGACCAAACTGCTTATGTTGCTACAGTCTTGATAAAAACATGACACTATACAATATGTATTCAAAGTGATGTTACCTGTTTTGTTTTTTTTTTTTCAAGATAGCTCGTATTTAGGTGTAAAGTAGATTATGTCATGGGGTGCTCAAATTTCCCATAAATGGCTCCTCTGCACACTTCCCTGAAGCTAGGTTTCTAGCTTTTGACCCTTTTACTTTAGTGTCATTCCCTTCCTCTTGTTTAGGACCTTGAGCAGGCTGGAAGTGTGTGATCTTTGGAGTAGCTGGACCTCCATGAACATTGGCCTATTGCAGCCTCATGCATAAGCCTGCCTTTATTTAATGGATTCCATTTACTATGACAATAGAGAGCTGAAAATCTGCTTTGAAGGGAGTAACCTTGATTCTCCACTCTGTTCCATCCAGGATAATTCCTTATATCTTCATCACTTTTCCAGATGACTATCACTCATCAAACTGTCTTGATATACTAATATGAGTAAATATACATGTCAAAGGCAAAGTATGCTCATGTTAAATTCATACAGTCTAATGAGAATCTTCATTTCATTATCAGCTAGTAGGATGTAGTTCCTTCATTTGGACAAACTATGAGAAATGAATAAACAGAATCATAAATAAACATTTCTAATAACTTGACTATTTCTTGAAGTATACAGGATCTGTTGCTGGAGGAACATTTATTTAATAGAGTTCTGTAACTTTATATATATTTGAACATGTAAACTGCTACAATGTATTATACTGTACACAAAACCCAATATGCTCTGTATACAATCCCATCTGTTTTAAATGTGATGATTACTGATCATGGCAGACGGCACACACAGTGTAAACAGTTTGCAGCACACAAACCAATATATTCTAATTACAAGTCAATAAATTTCATATACAATCCAATTATAGTTGTCATAGAGACTTGTACTTAGCAAATGTAACTGATCTGCTTCAAATTACTAATTCAAGTAGACCACTATTTAATTGACAGGCCAATATATTTGAGGATAGAAAACGGCATATCATACAATAGAAACAATTCATAGGATATGATCATAGGATCATAGAATGTATTGGGTTTGAAGGGACCTCTACAGGTCATCTAGTCCAGCCCCCAAGCAATAAGCAAGGGAAATAAGACTTTATCATGAAAATAAGACTTTAAAGTACAATCTATGTAGGTTAGTAGGTTTGATAAATCAAGTAACTTCATGTAGGAAAGGGTACTGTGAATGCCTCTGGAGGCCTCTTCCTACCAGTCCATCTGTGGTACTTCATTTTGTAGGAAATCACCTCAAATCTGAGCAAAACACAGTAGATACAGCTAGAACTTCAGGATATGAAGACTTAGGTCTTGCATAACCTTTCATACTTGGTCAGACTAGCACCAGAATGGCTGGAGAAAGTCTTATTCAGAGATACGAAGGAGGAAAGAGTTTGGATCATGGACTATGGTACTAGTGGTTTAAAAAACAGAATCGATGTATCTCTGGGAAAGGTGATGCATGTCCAGAAACACTAAATAACTTCAGGAAAAAAACAATTAGAAGAAAAACAAGGCTTTTCATAGAAGTTCAATTCAATGATTAATTTAAATCCAGTAGGAAGATGGGAAAAAAGGTTGAGGTTTTTTTTTCACGTTTTTTCCCCCCTTATGTGATGCTGGCTAAAACTTGATTCCTGAAATAGGAGAGACAACACAGGTGGCTACAGAAACCTGTCAGTGTTGCTGCTCTAGAGAGACATTACAATCCAGAATCACAGTATAATGGGCAGAATCTAAATGTAAAATCACGTGGGGTTGCCTATACAGTGCAGTCTGTAGCATAATAGGTTAACCGATTGAAAACCAACTGAGATTACTTACAAGGTCTGAGCTCCATGTAGGTACACTACTTTGGGGCAGATAAAATCCTAAGCAAAGCATTAGGGCAGGTCATGTCAAATGTTCTGTGGAATTCCCTAGAAAGATTTGACTTGGAAATTTTTACTGAGGGTCCTGAACGCTACATCAGTTATACCTCTGCTGATAACTCCCATATCACCAGGTGTAGCTTTTTAGATTCCTTAATATTGAAGTGAACTTTAGGGCTGTGTGATGACTCTATTTAGGCATCAAAAATCTTGCATGTGTCTACTTGGAACTCAGAATGGTTGGATGAGATATGCTATTGGGTGAGTTAGAAAGGAAAGTATTTCCAGCTCTCTTTGAGTCCTCCTTCTTCTGTTGTCACTGGTATGATTACTTTAAATAGTTGCACTCAGTTCAGAAACAGCATTTTATCTAGTCTTGTTGAACTGAAAGTTGTAGCCCTGTCTCTGGCAAGTTAGTAGATAAGCTTTCTTTTTTTTTTTTTTTTGATTTTTGAGGTGTTATTCTTGGTATTAGTAAATTCACTGTTAGATTTTTTTTTCCCTTCTACTGAACATGTAGAATGTGACTCTTTAAAGGCTCTCTTTAAAGGCTCCCCAAAGAAAGAAGATGACAGTAAAGAGGAATTTATTTCAAAGCCAAATTGTACTGCTTGCAAGAGAAAATGAATAAAGTTGGGAATTCCTGGCAGAGAAGCCTTAAGACTCCTTAGCTGAAAATTATTCCTCTTTCCCATTCTAGTCTGATCTCTGAAGAAAAGCAAAATGATCTGAAAAAAACCTCTGCATAAATAATTGATTTCCTTTACTCTAGATGTGGATTCTTTCTGCATAAAAATGTTCCTGTGGAGTATGGTTTGTAAGGCTCAAAGAGTGAAGGATTTGGTCTTTTGTTTAATATGCAATATTCCCTTTGGTTTTCCAAGCTGTGCTACATAGTTCTGGCTAAAGGAAGTTCTTATACACCAATAAATGATGGTTTTGATCCTGGGCTAATAACTGGAATTCGTATAACAATTTGTTTCTTCCAGTTTTCATTTTTAGCTCATGTCATGGTTGGGTCTAGGCAGTTCTGCAAAATTAGAGACTCTGGGCATAATTTAAGAAAATAGCTTTTTAATAGCCCCACATATGAAGCAAGAGAACCATGTGAGTAGTTGCATGTTTCTGAAGGCCAGACAGGGAGGACTTGACTTTATCCTCTACAGAAAAAGCAAATTAAATAACTGCTTCTCCGATCACACAGCCCCTGATGATGTGCATCCATGTAGATGATGGCCCATGAAGAGTGGTTATTTCTACAGGTCTCTGCACCAGAAAAGAAATATCCTAGAGTGTCAGGAAAAGTTTTAATACATATCCTAGTTTCATTTTAATGGAATCAGGTCACAATTCTAACTCATGAAGTACAGCAAGGAAAGCCTGAATTTTACAGGGTTGGGAACAGAATATTGAGAATTGACATTTTGTACAGTTTTGTAGTCTGCTGCCTTTCTGCCAGCATGGATGGGTGACTGGTATTACCTCTGGCCCACCTGGAACCTGGGCCTGTCAAAAAAAAAAAAAAATATAAATCTTGATATAAAATAATCAGCTCATGGAAAAAGTTCAGGCTGAGATTTATTTTTCATTTGTCACATCAAAAACAAGAAACCTTTTATGCAGGAAGCTGGAGAATATTTGACATTAATCCTGCTGATATGCAGGAAGAATAAATGAGGAATTTTTGTTGTTTGTGTGTTCTTGTAGCATATTAATGATTTCAATAACAGCATGAGGATATTTGGCTACTGTCTAACGTGTTAAATTAAATTGCTATGGCCTTAAGACTGTTTTTGTCTGTCATTGTTCTAGTAAAGTTACAACAACATATGATTGTTTAAAGAGTGGAGAACAAGATCAAGTGTAGTTCAGAAAATGGTAAAAAATTTATTCTAAATAGTTTCATTAAATCCATTCAGTTTATTGATTGACAGACACACACATCTGTTTTCCTATTTTTTTTTTCAATCAGCAATCTGCTTCATATTCTGTGATATTTGTGTAACATAGATGTGCAACAGTTGTTTAATGACATTAATTTTAAAAGGATAAAATTCAACGTACTAAGAAAAATCTATACAGAGGAAAAGCAAGAAGTCAGTTCCCTTTGAAAAAAGACATATTTTTAGTTAGACTAACCGTCCTCCTCCAGAAGTTGAAAAATGTAGCATGGGCTAAATATAACTTTGGTGCTGTCACCAAAGATAATAATGTGTCCACCTTCTGACAAAACAAACTCAATGACGCTCACTTGACTAATATTTGCCAGCATTCAGGTCCCATGGGAAGGACTAATCATGAGGGATGGTAATTTGGAAAAACAAATGTGTACCCCTCCTCTTGAAAAGGCATGTTATTGGGAGAGACTCCTGAACTGCAATATTGATGCAAACCACAGAGATGTCTCCTGAGCTCATAGGGGTGGCTAGAAGATGGTGAGTTTGTTTTGTCAGGTATTCAGGCTGATTTCCTGCTGCTGAGTGATTGACTCCAATTGTTACAATGCAACACCCTCGCATGGACCTGCCACCGGTGCAATCTGAGAGCAGAAAATCTGGCTTCTCATCTGTTCAAAATCCATCTTTGGCTTTGAAGGACTTACATGCACAATAGAATCAGATTTCTTTTTTATTGTTACGCTTCATCCCGTGGCTTGCAAAACAAAATCTCTAATCAATTGATGAATTTTTTGTGTAAGCTGAGGATAACCCAACTCTGTCCCCAGTTAGCTACTTCAAGAGTCTCATCTTGTTTTTTGCAGTTAGGAAACACCTATAATCAGGTGTCCAGTTAGAGAAATGCAGACCTGGAGCAGGCCAGAACTGATTTCAGGGCTAGAAGAGAACAAATAGCTGATACATGTTAGACACGCATTTAATAAATTTGGGTGTAATTTGCAGCTGCAGGTCGATGAGAGAAAAAAAAAAGAGCAAGATGTGGAAGCATGTTAACAAACATAAAAAAATGGCAGGAGGTGAATAGAAAATGAAGAAGAAGGATAGAGAGACTGTCAACATCAGCATCATACTCCTCGAGGCAAAGGATTTAGGATGCTGATGAAATGCCATACCCCAGTCCTCCCACTCCCTCCAACCAAACTCAAGTCATCAACATCAGGACATCCGAAGGGAAGTGGAAGGGTGAGTGTAACACCAGAAAAAGGGGTAGAAACTTAGAACCTTACATGTGACAATGCTACAGAGTGTCCAGGGCCAACCAGTGCCCACCAGTTGTCGTCTCAAGCCTACACACTTCTACACAGCATCCCGTGTCCCCACTCCTTTGCACTCTGCTATCACACCAAGCCTGTATTCCTCTGCATGGAATCATTATGCTGCAGTCATAAATATCTCATAGTACATAAAATAATGAAACTACTTGTTACTATTAATCTACATAAAAACAAATGTGTACCATAAGACAGTAGGTGTAGCCACTGGGTCTTTAGAAAAGTTGCTATTACAGCAAAATAAAGAAAAACCCCCAAACTTCTGGTTAATTGTCATAAAGTTTGGACAGAGCCTGGCCTGCCTCAGGCCAGACACCTTGAAAACTGGGGACAAAGCCTGGTACAATTCCATAGTCCTACAGTCCTCTGGTTTCTTTTCAGCCATGGCATGAAGGTTAGAGCTTTTGAGCCTGAAGGCTTGTAACCATGCGGAAGTGAGTGGGATGTTCATTTTGGTGCTGCTGATTCTGGAACAACACTTTTAGCAACTGTGAGTAGAAAATTAGGAGTTTATTTAAGATAATGAGCCTTATAGCACTTTCATCATGTAAATGCAACAACTAGAGACACACTCGAATCAAGATAATTAAATTTTATTACATTAACTTGTTAAATTCTTTTAATGGCATTAACACCAGTAGATGCATTTTTCAAAACTCTGAAAAACAACAGCAATCAGTGACTTACAGAGGTCTCCTGCTTTTGCCCTGCTCCTGGGCATTTTCATCAAGGAATAAGCAGTTTGAGAAGCAAATCTGGTATAAAAAGCAACCAAGAACTATAGTTTGGGGATGATTTCTCTTCCTACTGACCACATCCCCATAGCATCTCTTTCAGCTTGATTCATTTGCTTAGAGGATGGAGGCTCATAAGCCATCATAATCATGGCTGTATGGCTTTTGTGTAGGGCAGCAATATTTCACTTGCCTTTTTAAGTGCCTAGTTAGATAACAAATAAATTGTTCCTCTAAGCAGAAGGAAATAAGTGACATGGTGAAGATAATGCTTAGTAATATTCTGAACTCAGTTAAATTTAAGTACATATAAATAAAAACTGTTCAACATGCATAATGAGAGTTGACTAATAGTTATGCCATATTTGTAATGTCAACTTTCTGGTTTCTGACCCTATTTACAGGTTGGTTTTATATTCCAGTCTCTTTGATGGGGACCTAAAGGGAGCCAGCAGAGGCACAGTCAGTCTGTGCTCTATGGTTTGTATTTTACACACAAAAATATTTCATGGAAATTTAGGTCAATTAAATTTCATGCCTGAAACTGAAATAAAGTCACTTCAACAGGAAGATGTTCTTTATTGTGAAAATAAATTTAAGTATCAAATAAATAAAAGAAATTTAAATTTAAAATATTCTCAGACAGTGGACTGGGATGCCTGGAAGTTTAGTTCCAAAAGCCTCTCTTCCACAAAGGGAGTTCAGACCACCGCCTTAGATGCAAAGCATGGGAAGAGATGCCTCAGAAGGGGATCCACACTAGGTGTTGACAAAGAACCCTGTGGATAAAGGGATGGAACAAAAATCTTTGAATTATCAAAGTGCAAATTATTAACTCAGAAACAATTACATTTGCTGCTTAGAAGTCAAAGTCCTGTTCAAGGTTAACTTTACATGACACAGGTAAAGTTCTCTCCCTGTATTAAAGGCACAGGAGTGCCACCAAGTAGTTAAAAAAAGATTAATAAGTTCTGTTCAGTTCACACCTGTTCTTCTATAGATCAGTTTGTCATTGCTTCCTTTGATTTTACTGCAACTAAACATAACTTTAGACTTGCATATAAATCTGACTTGCAAAGTTTACCCATTGAAACATAAGATATGAGACTACAAAAGAGAAAGTCATATAACAGAGTGCTTTCTTTACTGAAGCAAATCCTTTTTTGCTCCTTAGAGAGTAAGATACTATAATGTGGAAAGATTGCACTTCTCACATGCTGGAAGAACAGTTTATTCGTTGTTCTGACAGCATTTATTTGGCTCTTGAAGAAATAGGTTATAGGAATTACGGGGAAAACATATTTGCCATGAGTTACTGTCCTTGGAAATCTGTAATATGGAATAATTTCAGTCAGTCAATGTCTTTTGAAGAATGTTTCTGGCATCAGATTCTTATTAGGTGTTAAAGGTAGTTTCAATAGACATACTTGGCAGCCCAGCCCCCTGGGGAAAAAAGAAAAAAGAAAGAAGAAATGCAACCAAATAAAACTGTAACTGATAAGAAAATTCTGGCTGGAGCTACAAACAAACAAATTACCTGTAGATGCAACATTTGAGAACCACAGAAATATAGAATATTTTAGGTTGGAAAGGATCTTTGGGCATCATCTGGTCTTAAAAATAAGGCCTTAAAAATAGGTCCCTTAAAAATGGCCCCTTAAAAATAAGGACTAGTTCTGTGAGGTTGCTCAGCACTTTTTCCTTTTGAGTTTTGAATATCTTATATAATAGAGACTTTACATCCTCTCTGGGCTCTTGTTCCAGTGTTTGACCACCTTCAGCATGAAGGAATTTTTGCTTAGCTCTAATAAAAACTTTCTTTTGCTGCAACTTGTGTCCATAGCCACTAGTCTTGTGCATCTCTGAGAAAGGTCTGGTCCCATCTTACCTTTGAAATACTCACTAGGTGAGTCAAACCAGATATTAGATCCCTCATTAAAAAAGATATATATATAATAAAAGTTTAGCAGGGCACTAAGAGCCCAAAATTGGGTAGAATGGGGCCCACCAAATGCCAGGTAAAAGAATAAGCTTGACATGCTTAATTCTGCAAATGCAGCATGATGTGAAGTCAGAGTTCATTGCCACAAGGACACACTCCTGTGCCATTGTCAACTTTTCCACCAGGACCCCCAGACTGTTTCTTGCAGAGCTTCTTACTGGCCAGTTGACTCCCTCCCAGTACTGTTGCGTGGGTTTGTGATGTCCCAAGGACGTGGCTTTGCATTTGCCCTTGTTGAACCTTGTTGATACGTTTCTGTGGGTTCATTTTATTCAGTCTTTTGGGACCCCTCTGCATGGTAGGGAGGGCAGCCAGGGAGCTAATGCAGTGGAGCTCCTTCATTGTCACCTGTAGGCTTATACAGGGTGCCCTCCACCCCCCATCCAGGGAGCCAGCAAGGTGAAACCTGAAGGGCCCTGTTACCTGCCTCTACTTTTAATCAGCTGCCAGGCAGAATTCAAACAGCAGATTCACTTCAGGTCGGAAATTTGCTCTTACTTTATTTTTAGAGTAATTCCTTCATCTATTTAAGGAATTCCAGAATTAACTATAATTTCATTACTTGTTATATACGATAATAAACTTAGCTAAAAGAAGCTAAAAGAAGAGCTGCATACAGAGTGTGTCCTGATTATCTACCTGTGACTATTCCATTGAGGCTCTATGGAGCTATATATGTGAAATTGTCGTGTTCCTTTCCATCACAAGTGACACAATGACATAGAGAACAGGGCAGAAAAAAAAAGACACGCTGAATTTTCTCATCTGAAATTTCTGACAGGCCTTAGGGTACTGCAAGGCCCACAAGTTGCTTTGGGATTCTGAGGCAAAAGCAATCCATACTTTTCACTGTCTGTGCACATTGGTAGGCTGATAGTTCCCAGAAGCTCAGGTGACTCAGAGTATCATCAAGTTTTATATCCATTCTAGGCTTTTACCATGACCATCTTTATCTGAGAATCCTGAAATCAGAAACACTTAAATTTTTGATACAGAGACATCAGTTTCTGGTTTTAAAAATAATGAAAAGAGAATATTTGAAAGTATTAGAAATGGTGTCATTTCACTCTGCTTTCTAGCACTTTCAATATCAGTGATCCCTACACAAATGCAGTAGAGTGTAAATAAGAGACCTGCCCATGCAGAAGTTGAAACATGTTGTAATGAGATGGCAGCATATTCAAGATAGGAAACGTTTGTAATAAACAACCCTTGGCTCTATTTATCACTAGTCTGGGATATCTAGACACAGATGCTAGTCTTGAAACAGGACCATAGAAGTGAAGCCAAACGCATTCAGAAAACCTTTTTCTGATAAGCACAATCTCACAGAGGCTTTTGCATGAGTAAAATGAATGTACTTTATTGAATGGTACCAAACAGGAGATAGGAAAGCTTGGCAACAGATTATCAGCACTTTGGGGAAAAAAATCTAGTTATGTTAGAAAAGGAGTTGCTGAGGCATGTTTGGCAGTAAAAATAGTCATGCTGTGGAAAATAATTTGCTTTTTTTAAACCAGTATTCCTGAGCATATCTAGATGAATATGCTCCTACAACTCTGAAAAGTCACAGTTTGGTCATAGCTTCATTGAAGGACATAGGCCTTCTTAATTATAAAATTCCAGTAAAGAAACTACACACAGGCAAGCTTCCTTAAAGATGCAGGCAATTCAGACAAGGATGTCACTGCATTATTCTATAATGCACAAGCTGATTTCATCAAGTGATTTAATATACCATGTATTAGAGTCAATTCTTCATGCATCTCATTCAATTAGGTGACGTTTCTTGTTTGAAAGGTGATGCATCTTGATGGAAGTGAGGTGCTGGATGCTGCAGAAACTACATCTAATGCAGCTATGGAAGTGGGTGATTCGCTGAATGTTACACAAGATTCAGGAAGTGACATCACGAATTTAATGGGTAATGTCATGCAGGGTGTCATTCACTGCATGGACATTAAATCACACAGGTATACAGTATGATAGTTTAATTTCTGTCTCACTTCTAGCATGAAAATATTTTGAAAACAGAGAGATAAAAGTACCATTAGAATAATCAGACCATGAAAGAGCTGCTATGTTTGGGTGTACAAACACACAATCTGCTTTCCTAGCAAACAAAAATGACTGTTTGGTGAGAGGTGGATTGGAGACGTTTGGGGTAAATGAGAACTCACATAGCCAACAACCACCTTAGATTATTGAAGGCTTTGCCAAATTTATTTTGGTAAGGTACCAAAAATTTTGAGAAAATATCTTTGCAGATAATAAGATTTAATAAATTTTTTAAATCTGAATTACAGATCAATCAAACACCACCCTCAGTCTCCATGTGACTCTTAACATACAAGTTTCATGGGTCAGAAAGATGAGAGGCTGGCAGCCAAAGACACTTTGGCACATAGGGAGAAAACTGACAAGCCTGTAAACATTACAGTAGTGTGAGCCAAAGATGGGCTGCTCTAGTTGAGGTTCACAATTTTCTGACATTTTAGGCCAAGTGTAGTGCCACTGCTACAGATGTAACATGGTGAGAAAGTGCTGGGTTTCCTAAACCACAAAATGAAAGAGAATGTTTTTTCCCCATTATTAGGATGTTTTCAGAAAACGTGTGCCTGAAGAATATTTCTGGGTTTTGTTTTACAAGACACACTAACCGTTCTCAGAAAAGGCAGAGGTGATAAGGCTTGAAGAAACTGTGCTCCCATTCATCCAAGGGTCAGTGTGCTCTGTGTTATCTTCAAGTCCTGTTGGCACTTAGTATCTTCTGCCAGAATAATAGGAGAAATATATTCCTGTCCTGATTCTGTCCCTGGCCATAGTGGTGTCACAATGCAACCAAGCAGTTTTTCCCAGGGGATCATAATAGGCAACAAACTGAAAAAGAGCTTGCAACCCCAAGGATTTTCCTTCTGTGCTTCAGCATGACTCTTCCTACCATAAAACATAACGTTACTTGAGTAACACCAAAAGAACGAATCTCCACTTGCTGTATAAATATAGCTACAAAAACCCAAGAACTGTAATTTCTACATTTATCATACATGTTCCATCTCATGTATTGACAAGATGTCTCAGGTCTGTAAGTTTAAGTCTAAGAAAATGAAAGTTTTAACCTCTGCTGCAACTCATACAGTGAGCATGAAAAATTCCACCATAAATTGCTTTCTCTTTACCTTTTTTCTGTCATTGTACAGATAATAAATTATTTTCCTAATGGAACCAGTTTTATTACATTCTTGAATTTAGAAGAAGATATATAATCACCTTTGCACCGTCAGATCTGATTAAGTTAAACTAAGAAATTCCAACTGGAAAGCACTGAACTGTACATTTCATAGGGTAAGTTTAAATGAACATGAATATTTTTCAATACTAATGATATGAAGGGATTTTGTTTTTACAGTTATGCAAATAACTTCCCTAGTTGTTTTCTAGAGAAAATTAATGTCAAGGATATATTTAACAGTACATAAGCTGGCATAATACAGAGCAACAAAAGCAACCAGCCATGTAGGTGAAGTTCTCTTCTTAAAATTCAAACCTAAAATACTCTTTTAGACCTGTGTTTTAAGTGCTACTCATACATAGTAGGGTATGGTTATTATTAATTCCATGAATTCAAATTAATCATACTACTATGAAATAATTTTTAAATGAATGCACCTCTGATTTTCAGTTTTCAGACACATTTTTGTGTTTGGTTGGTTTTTTTAATTATTACATTTCTTTCAGATAACTCAGATGTTAGAAAGACAATACAAATACTGTGTCTTCTGCAATCTTACTTTATATGAAATATTTAGTTTAAATAATTGGACTGTTTAAAAGTCATGAGATACTTCCACAATTTAAGGAAGTTTCTGTGCTACTTTCCAGGTGATATAGCCAATGTGCAGCTGGGGAACATAACAGTAAGTCAGTCACAAAGGTACACACACAGGGTGGTTATAAAAGTGACATTCTGAGCATATCCTCAGAATCTCTGCAGGCCTTTACAACTCAGAGTGAACCTTTTGCTGCCAAACCCATGAAATTATTACTACATGAATGTGTGAGACAAATGCTACCTTTGGAATAGATACATGAAGAGCACTCTTATCTCCTGATTGTACTGCACTTGTATCCCAGGGGAAAAACATTTTGTTACTAAAGCAATACTGTCTGTGCATACCAATCAACCAAATCTGATCCATCAAAAATTATCTGATCTGGCTTCCAGGAAAGCTAGTCAATGGAGTCAATTTTTAGCTAACTAATAGGCCATCAGGTTCTTTTATAACTAGATAAGGAGTATGAAATTGCTGTATTTTCTTGTGTTTAGTCTCTTACTAATGAGCAATGAACTCTACGAGCAGACCTGTTCTAAGGTAGCCAGTGCCTGCTTTTTAAGCAGTGTAACAGTTCATTTTCTGAGAGCTACTTTTTAGTTTTGTTTGGGTGGTAATGGAAGATGACTCCTGTTTACTTGCCTGAGTTAGGAAAGATGACCTAATGCCTGTTTCTTGTAGTGAAATGCAAAAATCATGAGCTTTTTGAAAACTCCAGCAAACTTTCAATAGATTTGTATGGGGAAAAGATGTCAAGAGACCTTGTCCTCTCCTCATGGGGTCCTCTACCTGAAACTCTTATTCTGAGCTTGGATGAAAGTAAATATGAAATGGAATATTTTCTGATATTTTTGGATTCAACTTGTGCACTACACAAGTTATTGAAGGATAACATTAAAGAAGCTTTTTTTACTGACTGTGCCAATAAAAATCCAAACTTCCAGTGACTTTACACACCCTACATTCTCTCTCTCACTCCTTCATGTTTTAACTTTCCACTTACTTAATACATACATATAACTTTTTAGGCTTTATAATAAAGTTATTATGAAACTCCTAATTTTCTTCTTGCGTTATTTCATAATGAGTCTCCAGATTGTTACCTATGTGTGCACAGATACATCTATTCATAATAAGGAATAAAATGAGTTGTTAAAGAGAAATACCTGATAAGTACTTTTTTTTTCTCTGCAAGAACTGTCTTTACAACCTAGATCCATGCTTTGTTGGCAGTTAGGGTTGTTAAGTGAGGAAAAAGCCAAAATAGCCAAATAAAACAAAAGTTCTCTGAGTTTTTTTTTACATGAAGGAATAAGCAAATAAAAAGGTTCTTAGTTATGCATGTTTTGGTAGACATCATGTTACTAAACAGCGTGAATGCAAACTGAAAACTTGATATTTTGCTTAGGCAGTCATAGGGTGTAAGGTGAAGAAGATTTGGCAGCAAAGTCAGATAGAAGTGAAACGTGATTCATGTTTCACACATCTAGCTTGAAAGAGTAGCTCTGAATAATTCTGCTTTGGAAGGAAGTGGCCTATCAAAGCCAAACAACGTGAGAGACTTGGACTGAAAACATGCTCACCAGCAGGCTGGATGGTAAGTATGGTGTTCGTGACCAGCAAAGCTGCCTGAAAATATGTGGTTCTGCCAGTGTTTCCCTGAAATCGAGCAACTTAATTTGGTTGCTCTGCAGGATTATCTGATTTTAAGGGTGCTTAGCCGTTGATTCGTCAAACCCAAATTACTTTCAACAAAAGGTCACAGGTGCCTCCTAGTTCATAAGATAACTATTAGCCTTGATTTAGATTTGAAATTGCTATAGATTTCTCACATTTTCAACGTGTTCTGCCTTTCCAGGAACTTAACAAAAATAATGAAATAATAACTCAGGAAAATCACATTCATTAACATCTCTACTTGTCCAGGATGTAAGTCCTGACCACAAACCCTTGTAGATATAAAATACTTGTATGTTCTCTAACCCTGTTAGGAGAGTTATGTACTGTTTCTCAGTCACATTTCTAAGGGTAAAAAGGCCATCGTCCTTGCCTGCAGGTACAAGCCTCTGAGACCAGGTGAGTAGGACATATAGCTTCAAAATTGAAAGATTTTTTTAAAAAATAAAATGTTAGCTAACAAATTTGTTAGGCCAGACCTTCATGATAATCTCCCACAGATCTGGATTTCTGAAGATGCTCCTCTTATTTGGTCTATGTATCCCAGTGTTTAGTACAAAATAAACCTCATGTGCAAACAAGTTCATTAAAATTGCAAGAGCCTGTAGCACATTTGTAACAGCTTGCCCAAGGGTTAACATTTATAGTTTTGCACTGCCAACATCCTGCTTTTATGGGGCACATTTATATGCTAAATTGCCTATTATGTTAAGCTGTAAGTTCCCATTTAAAAGCATCAGGAATAAGATTTGACTGTAAGTGTTTGGATTTTATTAGTGCTAGTCTTCTTAACAGCTCAAACTTCCTAAAGGCTCAGAATTTGCTGCATCCTCTACAGAGATTCTTATGTACAAGATGAGTTTAGGAACAGCTGAGGATACGGAGCATGGAAGGAAATATAAGACACTGCTCAGTGGCTGGAAAAACGTGCCTTACTGCATCTCACCTCTAAGCAAGTCCTAAATGTCATGTTTAAGCAATGATTGCGTCTAAAACAATCTCGGTAACATCCCCTTCTTGAGTTAACAAGACCCAAAAGGTCAGCTGAAAATATTCCAAGAAGGGTGATTTTATTGGTAAGTAAATATGTCTAGTTGCTCTGCTTTTGCTGTAGGTTACTTCCCAATGCATGACCTAACAGAATGAAGTGTGATATACCAGCCACATAAACTGAAATGGAAAATTTTAGCTGTATATGCAGTTCTCAAAGGTAAGAGAAATGTATTTGCTAATGAAATTGTGTATCACTCAGTCTTCCCTTGCTAACAGGTAGTTCTCAGGAGATCGGGTGGCTAAGGGAATTACTGATATCACAAAAGCCTTTCAAGTCTAGGTCTAGGTCACCAGTTTGTCAGAGCAAGGGCCTGATTTTAAATATGACTTTAGAAACGCTCATAAATATTTGCTCTCCTTAATAGTGACTGGAGTCTCTCAGTGGTGAACAACTGTTGCAAGTGACTTGATAAATAACAACAGAAGGTCAAGTCCTTAGCCGAGGCTATCGCTGTGATTTGGGAGGAAAAAGTAGTAGGAGAACTTTCTTTTTGCATGCTACTGTCAAAAACAAGAATGTGGGAACATGAAGATGCTACTCTGTTCCTTCCTAAGCTTTCTCTAGCCTGCTGGAAAACAGCGTTTGAAAGAGATGTGCTTCATAAATTGACCAGACCAGTTCTGCAGACTGATTTAAGTTCACATAGTGGGTGTAAGAGTGACTGCTCTGTGTTTGTAGATTGTCAAAGAGCTTTGGAAACACAAGCCATTTTAAACCACTACTGCTGTTGTCGTTATTAGACTGCAGGTAGGTATTCACCCCAACCATAAGGGGTAAACACACAAATAGAACTTCAGGTTGTTCATACAGAGAAAGAAATACTTTCTGAGTGAGAATCACAAATACATTTTGATAAAACGGAAGTTCTTGGTGGCAAGTAAGAAGGATAAAAGTAATATAAAATCTGTTGACACAATCCATAGCTGAGGAGGGCTACCTAAATCACGGATTAAATAGGATTGCAGAGAGTTTTCAATGTGCTCTTCAGGACTCAAAATTTTCCAGTGATTGTAGGAGTGGAAGTAAGGAAGGTGCCTTCTGTGTAAAATACCATAGCACTTCCAAGAGACAGAGGTCCCACAGGAAAGCTCTGAGGTCTCTGTAGGAATCTGACTGACTGAACACACTGACTGTGTTGCCAGTAAAGGCTGTAACCCATAGCTAATGCAGGCAGCACTTTACCTATTAAGACAACCCGTAGAAGAGAGACTTGAGGAAAGTAGCTCAGAAAGCTTTTTTAAAAAGTGACCTATTTAAAGTTACATTTTTCAAATCATTTAAGAAGAAGACTTAGTTAATGCTACTTAATCAAAGTTCTCGGCAAATAACTTAAAGGTGACAGGTCAGCAAAGACAAGCTTATTTAAAGACTGTATTTTAAGATTTAAAATGCTAAGAGTCTTACCAAGTCTAATCTGCTAAGAATTATAATAAAGTATAAGAGAAGTTCAAACCTTATTTATTTCAAGATCAGATTTATTATTTTTTGAAGACCTTGCAGGCAAAGAAATAGACAAGAATTAACACAGCAACTCTTCCTCTAAAAGCACGGAGCCTCTCTACGCTGGTGACTGGATGATGATGGGTCACTTCTGTTACCCAGAATATTTGGGTTGATAGTTCTCTAAATGAGTTTCTGTGTTTTAGGCAGTTGAAATTATTTGCTTTCAGAGTTGTTGGTTTTTATACAGACATGAGATGACATAACATCTGTAAATATGCTGCAACACTGTGCTAATTCTAAGTTCTTCTCAGTTGTAAATGTATTTTTTTAAATAGCTGTTGCTATAATTTGAAATGAAAATGGTGATCTTAACAAGCACTATCATTATTATGCCTTCAAGGGACTTATACATACTCTCATTCACTCTGATATGCTGCATCTGAATAACTTGGTGTTCTGGGCCCATTATTCTGCTGTAGTCACTGAAAATAAAAGGAGCTATGCATTGCCCTGTGTTGCTTTCTTCACATACATTTCATAATAAGCCACTGCACAGTAGGATTCTGATTTCTAGTTAGTAATTGGAATGGTATTTTAATTAGAAATTTGCACCTAGAACTTTACTTTTCCTATGTCAGAGTTACATGGTGAATATGTAATTGAGGAACAAAGCCCAAGTGATTTTCTACTTTTTATTAGGATAAGAAAGAAGCGGGGGCTACCCAGTGAAGGCATTACAGACTCCTGGAAGGAGAGAGAGTTCATTGCTATAACGTGGTGCTCAGAGCTGGGAAAGGAGAAAACATCAGCTAATGAAATGGAGTGAACCACAAGTTCAAAATTCTAAAGAAGACTTGACATAGCCACTGATATATTACTAGCCTAAATCCAAAATATAACTCAGCCTTGCAGTTGGGTCTGTGAGAGTGACAGGATCTGAATGCCCTTTTTATATCTGAACGTTATTTGAATTACAACAAGCTCAATAAGGGAAGAGCAGGGTGCTGAGGGGAGGGGGGAGAGGCACGATTGCACCATTGTGCATTCTCTAAGTCAGTAGGATCCCAGCAAAAATAATCAAGGACACGTTTTAGATCCATCTGAAGATTTGTGAGGCAAATGCGTCAAGCATATTAAGAACAAAGCAGCAAATCCAGACAGCTTTTAAATACCAAATGATGGGCTTTAGTTTAGAATGAAGCAATCAGTGCTGGGAGAATGCTCTTAATAACACTGTCTCTCTTTTTGGAAATTACCTATTCAGTGCAGGAAATTTCTGTTTGATTATTTCTACAGGTAAACATTTATTTATTACATTCAGAAAACAACAGGTATTTACATAGCTGAGCCTACACGTACTCTTGCAGCATTTTCTTTCTCCTTTACATTTATAATAAACATGAATTATATATGGAGACAGCCATGCTTTGTTTAAACTGCTGCACTAAGTACTCCTTGACAGCAGTAAATCAATGGTTTGCTTTCTTATACATTTGAATGAATGTAATGACTGGAATAAACAATTAATCTGATGGGTACACAGGAACTCTCTGCAGCTAAGTAGAACTAAAAGAATAACACTGTTCCATTGTTCATACATTTGTCATTTGTGATGATCACATATTATTGACTTTGTCTATTATTTGTCTAGTTATTTGATTCTCAAAGTTATTTTGAATAACTTATTCAGTGTTCACTTAACCTGATTTCTGAAAAAATTCTTTTCTTAATCTCCAACTAATAAGCCAATTAAGATCAGCTTTGGAAGCTATTAACCAGATTCCAGTTCCTATTTTTCTACCTAATTAAATTTAGTGCTTCTGGTACTACAGTGGCACTCAGGCACTCAGTGTGTTAATATTTTTTAAAAATAATGCCACTATTAGTAAAAAATATTATACACATACCTACATATATCTATAAAAATATTAAATGACTATTCACTTATTAACTTTAAAGACCAGCATGAGCTCTAGTTGGGCTACAAGGTTGTTTGGATGCATTAGGAGACAGTAAGTGAGTGAAATTGTTCAAAAGAGCTTTCATTAGGATTCTGCTACCTGGTGCCCTGACAGTGTTATGGACATCATTAAATTAGTGGAGGAAACAAGAATGACAATACTGTGACATTCTGTGGACAAGCAAGAAACATTAAATAATAAACTAGCAGAGCTTGTTCCATTCTGTATTCCCTCATTTTACAAATGGAGGAATTTGATCCACTTACCTGAAAGAAAGGAGTGCTTAGTGGGATGCTCCTGTCCCTGTTTCTCTGTCTTTCTTCTTAAGTGGAATCAAGGAACATGGGAAATAAATAATCTCTCTAGGACAGTTACCCATGGTGCTTGCTGAAGCTCATGTACTGAGTAAGTTCTGGAAAAATGCAGATTAGGATTGTCCTTGCACATACCCAGACTTGATTGTTGCCTACACAGACAGTAAATGGAGTCAGTTAATGTCCTAGGCAAACTGTTTACCATAGTTTAAGGACTGCAACAAGCTACCAAGACAAGTGGACCTTACATCCAGGGAGAAAAATTAGGTATTTCCCCCCCATGAAGCGTCTGCTTTCTCCAGCAGAGGCTATGTTCTTACATCAAGGATGTTAAGCATATCTTAATAACTGAGATCAAGGCATGGAAGACATTCTTGGTTCCTGTTTGAGGCTGAGAGTGGCCAAATCTGCTTGGGGCAGGAAATGTCTAGAGGCACGAGCTTGCTTTGGACACAGCAAGGTTTGAGGCAAGCAGTTTTTATGTATTTTGTTTGCTTGTTTTCATTGCATTGTGTGTGTGGGAAGGACAAAACAAAGAAGTGTTTTTGCAAAACTTAAAAATTATGGAACACACTCTTTAAACATTAAATTTAAGAGGTACAGTGGCATTGCAGTAAAGGAATCTTCTAAAGTGTTAAGGGTCTGTCTTTGGACATGCCCCTTTTTCCTTGATCATTCCTAACTTCACCAGGAACGTGTAGCTGCATCCTCAACAGGGTTTTCTTCACAGAAAGCCCAGTAGAGAAAGCATCTGTCCCCAAGGACCTCCTGTCATCAGACTAGAAGTCAACTAGAATTTTTCCAGCCATTCTTCTGGTTCTTTTCAGCTCTGTAGGCATGTCCTGAGCATTCAGGAAGACAACACTACCGAGAATCACGAGGCTGCTCTCCATTCAATGGCAGTGCAATCTGCTCCACAAAGCCCACATGAACAAGAAATGGAGTCTGTGACACAAGTGTTCAGGTTCCTCATAACACATTTAGTTAGGTTAAACCTCCAGAATCAAAACCATTTCCTAGTTTTAGGTTGTAAATTGCAATAAAGGATGAGTTTGTTTGGAAATAGTCCATGAACCTGGCTGTTTGTTGTGCTATCATCAAGCAAAAGGCTGAATTTATAGGAAAAAGCAACAATATATAATTTTTTCCCTACGTGTTTTGTCTTTCTGTCTCTGAAACAAGCAAAAGTAGTAGACACTAGTATCCATGGTTAGGGCAGAGGGAGTGCAGCTTCTCAAAAAAATCTTTTTATTTTTTGGCAGATCCTTTTAACACCTGAGGTAAAAGTAGATTAGAATAAGCTCTGCATCAATGTAGAGGTTGAGCTGGTAAAAGATTTTTTTTTTTTTTTAATATTATTATAAAAGACATTTCCTGAGCTATCTAATTTAAAGAAGTTATCTGTTCTGCAGAGGTAATATTGCATTTAAACAAGAGCCCACACTGCAGATAAAAATTTGCTTCACATCCCAAAGTCAGAATTTACTTTTCTGTGGCATAAATTACTAAGAACCCACTCATTTCTGAAGCATCCTGGAATGCAGATATTACAGTTTTTATGTCCAGAAAGAATTGTGTGTTTGGGGACAGTAGGTTAAAACATGCCAGCAATTCCTGCATTATTAATTTAGTTGTTTCATTGAATGAATAACTGTATGGATTCCTCTGCTGGTAAAGGAAACATAAAGAGTTGATTAATTTTGGTCTTTTTTTTTTTTTTTTCTGTTTTAAATTTCCCTCTCACATTGCTTTTCCTTGTACTAGTTAACAATTTGTCCATGTTGCTTAGATCTTCTTTCCTGCTTTTAAATTTTTTTCCCCCCAGAGCTACACTAAACCAACAGCCATGTGAACACTTTTGCCTGATGTGCTTTTATTCCAGCTCTGTCACCTCTTAATATGTACCCCAAATAGGGGTTGGAGTGTTGGAGTTTATCATGCCCCAAAACAACAGCAGATAAAATATCCCTGCAGCCTAGGTTTTCTTCGTGCCAGTATATTAAAAACTGGATGGAATAAAAGCCAGCAAACCCTTTTCATTTTGTCCCTGAAACCTCATGAGGAGAGGTACTTCATGAAAGGAACAAAAGTACTTTTCCTGTTAACTGACAACAGGCCCATGTCACTGGCTGTAAGGATCTGATGTGCTCTAATCCTTAAGGTTATTCATTGCATTTCCATTTACTAAGGCACTTTCTCTCTGCATGGCTCTTGTGCTGTCATATGCATTAGCATGTTTATAAATGCAGGTGTAATAAGAATTCTATATTGTTGTATATATTACTACTCAATAAGTAATAGTTTTAAAGTGTAGCCCTTCCTTTGGTGACATGAGATATGGTAGCTCATTATCTCTTATGTATTTTTCAAATAAATCAATGTTGATCAGACATTTCATTGAAAAAGTCATCCCAAAAAGGATGAGAAGCTGCCCAGTTAAAAATTTTCAAAGGTAAACTTTTGCTTGTTTGTGGAAATGTAATTACCAAGTGAGCGAGATGATGTAAGTATGATGGCTGGATAAGGCTGATGATTACCAAAAGCCAAATGACAACAAAAATAAAATAGGGCTTTTAATTAAGATGGCCTAATTTTATCTCCCTTCTCCCACTGACTGGCTTTAATAACTTTGAAGGACAATGCTGTTCTGCATGACCACACCAGTATTGCATTCCCTTCTGAGATGTGAGTCCTCCTCTGCATTTTTTGTGAAATATAGTGAAATTAAGATGACTGATAATTGAGTCAGTAAAACAGTTTGGCAATCATGAAGGTGAGCCTAGTTTTGATACAGCCACGAGACTTACTGGCCTTAATTTTTGTTATATTAGGGGGAAAGAAAAAAATCAATTCCCAGATAATGTTTACTAGCTATTCTAAAACCTGGGTGTCCTTACATTTTGTTTAACCTCTTTACGTAAAATAAGAAAAAAGTAATTAAATTAATTTAATTAAATTAATCTTAATTCTATGATTCTCTGATTTACAGATGTTTGATGGATTGTGGACAGATAATTGAGTGCAGGATGTAGTCTTATTCCTGGAATGGCTTTTAGGGCTACTGAAGTAAATTTTCTTAGTCCAATAGCATCAGGAAAGCTTTAAGTAAATGGAATGTCTTGTATTGTGGTCAAAGAGAAGAAACAGCACTGTAATAACCAAAGCAGTCTGATTATGAAGAATATGCCAAAGAAAGCCTGAAGCATTCTCATTTAAAAAAATTAAAAATTTAAAAATTTATTACAATCAGAATTCAGAAAGGGAAAATTGATTCCACTTTTTAAATCCATGAAACTTCATGCAGTGACAAATATGTTAAACCCAGTAGTGCCTAGTCACTATTTGCCTCTCCCTACATACACAATGTACTCGCTGTCTGCTTCAGCTCTCTTGAAGGTGATAATCACTTGCTGCCAAACCAAAGGAAAAAGCAAACCCTTATTAGTCTCGTGGCAGCAACAGGGTTTTCTGCAATGAAGGAGCATGTGCCCTCCAATTATTTGACTTCCTGTCAGAAAACTGGATGTTCCTATGTTTGTTTTCTGCTTCCCAGTCAACGTGCTTACAGCACTGCATTTTCCAATCTGCCTGGTGCACAGGCTGATATTGCAGCACCACAGTGTAGCCTGTTACCTTCTGTCACATCTGCTTAGCTCCCAAGTAACATGTATATACTCAGACACAGCCTAATGAAACACAGCACATCGGCAACATAAAGTCATGCTCTTGCTTGGCCTTGGGGACAAGTGTAGAAACTGAAATTCCAATAGAAAAGACATTGCAGGCAGTTGAGGCTTTGCTTACTGCATTTTTTGATTAGATGAGAATATTCCATTTTCAGTAATAATAAAAAAAATTGGTAGTATTTAATGAAAATATTTGCTAAACTGTATGATTTCAACATATGTTTTTTCTCATTGTTTTGCAAATGTTAATGGGAAAGTCATAAAGGAACAGAGGGCCAATCTAAGACGTTTCTGCTGCTTATTAGGAACCTATTCAACATGTGATTAAACAATGTACAAGACTCGTTCTAATCCTATTCATGAAGTGAATTTTATTCTGTAGAAATAGTTTTTTTCTGTAGAAAGATCATATACAGAAAGCATGTCATGACAGATTTATCAACAAATTCAATTAATCTAAAAGCTAGAATGTCTGCACTAGCAAAATTGTGCAGGAGAAATTGCTTCATGAAGTTAATGATAATGTATTATGTGTACTGATGATCCAGTCTTCTGATCCCAGTTAAGATTTGAAAAGAACCCTCCTCCCCCCAAAAAATCAGAAACCTTTGCTCTGTCAAAACACAAAAGTATATGACCCTTTAAAGCATAACATGAACTAAAAGCTCATAAAGATCTTACTAAAAAGAAATCATAACATGTTTATTTCTGGTAGAGGCTAATGGATGGGTATATTCAGGAAATTAAGTTACTTCAATGAGAGGGGGTCTTCTCTGCAGCCAGGCAGCAGACCTGGCATTGAATGGCTCATGGCTTGTCTTCTCCATGTAGAAAAAACATTCAGGTATTACAAATTCTCTTTTCCCTGGCAGGCGAGCAAGCTGGGAAAGACACAGTTCATTACTTATATTTAAGATGTTCAAGAGGGTGTGTGTGATACTGGCATCTTTGAACACAACAGCCACCACCTTCTTGGATGTGGGCTGAGCAATACGACCCATTGTTGCTGCCACTGTGTACCAGTGGGTTTGGACAAATTCAGCAGACTTTTTTTGCCATTTGAATTTATGTCTTCATTTTTAGGTTCATGAAGGGGAAAACAAAACCCCACATATTGTATTTAACTATTGACCCTACCAATTATACTTGAGAAATAAAGGATTCCTTTTCTATTGGGGTACTGCGGATCTTGGCTTGCTCATAACAGTCATTAGAAGAAGAAGAATAATGTTGATTTTGCTCTTTGAACACTGGCTGCTTGTTATTTTTTCCATGTTGTGTACAGGTTGCTGTCTGTTCATTAAAAGACAAAAGAAAATCAATACAAGTGTTGAAATGAATCTTGTGTATTCAATTTTGCAAAAAAAAGTTCTTAAAAAAGCTCCAAGAAAAGTAGTAACAGAAAAAAAAATATGAATGCCAGAGTTAATTACTAGTGTACACATAAAGCAATATTGCTTTTTTGAGTATAGAGTACTAAGTGGAAAAAGCAAAAATGTATTTCCATGGAAAATAAAAAATGAATTGATAAAATTCATTTGCATTTCAGCTGCATTTATGTCCTTTCATTTAATAGTGATGTATCCCAAATGATTTGTTGATACATGGGAAAATTAAGCGAGAAAAATTAATTCAGCCTACTGAAAATATAAAGAAAAAGGCATGATTTTTATTATTTCCATTCTTGGCAAGAATTATTGAATCACCTGTATAATCTTTTAGGTTCTAGCCCCTGAATATTTCAGTGCATTTGTCTGGGCATTCTGAAGATGAGGAAACTTTAAATATTTTATGATTCTCTCAGGACAACAAAAAAATGGTGATCCTGCAATCCAATGTTTTGGTGGTTGGTTTTGTTTTGTTTTTCTTTGAGCTAATTCTATCAGAGAAGTAAAACATATGGATATATTCCCTGCCTGCTCCTGAATTAAGATATTGACAAAAAAATAAACAGAAGTAACAAGCTGGATATTGAGTCACCACACTGAACATAAATTAATTGTTTGTGTCTCTACTGCATTAATCTGTCTCTAAATTTCACACTGATTTTTCTCATTGATTTCTGATTAGATATAAGAATCTTTTTTATATACTTTAATTGACACCACAATGCTGAAAGCTTAAAAAAAAATTAGAGAGTCGTTTCAGGTTAGAAGCAGAGCACATCATTTACCTAGCAAAAACTTATCTACAAAGCTTAGAATTAATGATGCCTATTGCTAGGATTTTCCAAGATTCTTGTCCCATTTCATGTATAATTTGTAAGTTGCTTGCCAAGACAGAGCTGCCCAGCACAATTAGACTTTCATGTACTAATGAGAGCAGGAAGAGCTGCCAGGAAAAAAAAAAAAAGACAAGCAAACCAGTCCTGAACTACGTAACAGTTTGCTGGGAGGGTGAAAAAAGGTACATCTGAGGATGAGCTGGGGAAATAAAAAGCCAGCTGTGTGGTCTTTTGTTCACTGACATCATTTCACAGGCACTATAGAATAGGGGGGAAAAAGGAGAAGGGCACCAGCTATTAGATACTGATATGTGCCAGTTCTGTGGCCTTCAATTACAGCCTCTGGTGCCTACCTTGTAAACACTTAGATATTGAAGAGAACCAGGAGTGCAAATGTAAGAGTAATAGGAGCTACTGTCATGGACTATATAGCTTTAAGCTTCAGTTAACTCTCTCATTGCTTTGTTACTCTTCTGGTCCTTCTTCCACTTCCCCAACCTGCCCTCTTTGAGTATTACATCATTTAATTGCTGATAACTAAGTTCTCAGACAAGAAGTGAGCAGAAGGAGGGAAGCGTGTTCATAGGTGCTGTGGATATTTAAATAGGGAACACCAGAATTTAGAAAACAGTCAGATAATATAATTTTGTAAATTAATGCAAAATCATATGAAGAAAAGTGTTTGTGAGCATGTGTGTTTGTTTCATGAAGAGTTTTGTTAACCTCTGTCTTTAAAAATCTGGCACCAAAGAGCCACAGTCTAGGCTTATAATCTATTGACTTTCTGATGGAGTTAACAAGGTTTGTTTATTAAAGTCACTGGACACAAAATGCTATCTCAAGACACTTAATTCTTTAGATTCTGTATAGGTAATCATTATAAGAAGAAAAGGTAATTATCTACAGTTGATTTTGCACACAATAGCTATTACTTTCCTACTGTAAAACTAAAGGGGTTTGTTAGTGTTTTTTGAACACTCTTTGCAACAAGCACAAAAATAATTTTCCCCCATCACTTTCAGCCCCAGCCAGCTTGAGCAGTTTCAGAGGTGCCTTGGTAACATGCCACCTATATATACTGAAAAAGGAGAGGAAAAGTGCTGATCCAGAAATCCTTTTAATTCAAGCAATCAAAGAGGTACAGTTCAGAACAAAGCAGTTTGTGTTTATACCCTGCATGTTTTGCAATTAAAAAAAATAAATCAAAAGCTCTTCAAGACTGTGCTTATTTTTTAATTAAATCAATGTCAGCATCTAGTTACTAATAAGAAACTCTCAATAACAGGTCCTTGCAAGAAAAAAAAGTTATTTCAGCTTCAGGCTGATAAAAGGATTATTAGAAAACAGCTCTCTGTGTGAGCATGCATGTGTGCATCTCTGAATGTTTAAACAATCTTGAAAAATAATGCTTTGAGGTCATTCACCTCAAGCCTATATAAACAAGACTGTTTCATCCCACTACCTGCAAGTAAGGACATATATCTCAATGGGATGGCTTCAGGGGTGTATCTTGGACTGATGATAATGGCTGTAAAAAGCACATATGCACTCACGACAATCATCCTTATGGTCATGCTAAGAGTTTGTGAGCATTCATAGTTGGAGGCTTTTTTTGTACCTACACACTGTCTAATTATCATCCTTGCTGGGATTTTCTGCAGTAGCATACTGCATGCTAGGAAGTAGAACTACTATGTGAAATACCAGCAAAAAAAGGTTGACATAATGACTCATTACAATTTCAATCTTATTACACAAAGCTTCATTCAAGTCCATATCCATAGTGCAGAACCACAGGGGTACATTTTAGCCTGGTGTGAGAGGAATGAGTCAGGCAAGTCTCATTATGGCTAATAGAAGAAACACATCTCTTGCCTCATGCAAGCCCCTGGAAGTACACCTTGAAATCCATATTCAAATCACACTGGGAAGTGGCTACTCCCCTAAACCATCAAAGTGAAGTAGTTACATTTCAAACCTGAAAGTTCCTCTGATTCAAAAGTTTTGGAAATTACATTGCACTGTATTAACGATCTACTGCAAATAAATATTGGCAGTGGTGATTACTCTCAACTGCCACAGGAATATGTGGAGCCTTTCAGCAGCTTAAAAAGGGAGGGACATAAACCACATTAACATGGATCATGTCTTTCCTCTCCTTTTGTTATCTTTTCTGGCAGACTGCTAAGTTTTCCCTTCCTAGATTATTACAAACATTGTCCACACAGATATAGTTATTACTGAACTTATTGAATTTTGGGATTCATTTTTTTTTTTAAATAAACTATGCAAGAGGACTAATAGCTTAGATACTTATGGTTTTAGTTGCTTGTTTTACTAATGCTTGCTACAGCTAATTAAAGGAAATCTCCAGGAAATCTCTTTCTTCTGATAAGTAGGTTGCACAAACAGCTTCAAGGAGAATGCATCCTTCCAGCCATAAATCTGTACTTACAATTGCCAAGTCTGTTTGCATAGTCTAGAGTGGTATGCTTGTGACTTTTATTTTATTACTGTTAGATTCACGTGGTGTTGAAAAGATAGAGTTATTATTTATTTTTGATTTTTTTTTAAAAAGCAGCCTGTAAAATATTTTTAATTATGGGGAATGCTACTCTCAATTATAATCACAAATAATTTTTACTGGAAATGTCTACCTCCAAAAGGGTGAATTCTCAAAAAAAAAAAAAAGTGCATCCTATCAAGTTAACAAAAATTATTCTCCTTTTAGTGCTTCAGTGCAATTAAGGGATTTGATTTACAAATGTGAACTGCAAAATCCAGCTGGTCTTTCCAATTTATTTTTTCCTAGTTTTTGCAGAAGATGAACCCCCCCTTAACTCAGTTTTAATTCAGATAGCTCACATTGCTTAGAAAACTCCAAACTTTAAAGAAAAATAAAATCTCCAGTTATCAGAGCGATATTTTGAAAAACAAAGTTGCAGGTGTTGGAAGGCAGAGTCTAACTCAAAAACCCCCAGACTTTATTAAAGATAAAAGCTATATAGAACGTGTGTTTGAATTAGTTTCCAAATGAATTCAAACGGCTTTTGCTAAATCCTCCAAGAGCAGAAAGGTGCAGGTTACCAGTGCAGTGCTGCTGCTGCAGAATGGCAGCAGCATCAGGAATTCAGCTTCATTGCTGAGATTTAGCTGAGCAGCAGTAAAGCACCCCTTATCCAAAGGGCTTGCAAAGGCACCTTCTAAAAGAGCAGGATTTCCATTGTGTCTGTGTTGTGAGCTTGGCACAGGTATTCATCAGCCGTTATTGATTTAGAAGAAGGCATGGCTGGACTGAGGAGGATTGATCTGAATCCTCCCTTGGCTAAGTTAACTATTGAGGGATCTATTCATATCAAGCTGAAGCACTGAAGAGTGACCTGCAATGATAGGAAACGGGTATCTCTGACTTTCGTTTTCTTTACAGTGTGTGTGAAATCTATTGTTTTTGAGCTTGGAGGTTTTTTTTGGGTATCTCTGACTTTCATTTTCTTTACAGTGTGTGTGAAATCTCTGTATTGTTTTTGAGCTTGGAGGTTTTTTTCTCCCTAGCTTTCAGAAACATTATCTTCACAAGTTTTGTATTTCCTGATTTTGCTAGGCAATTCTTTTAGGAACTACAGAGTAGCAGTTTCCTCTGAGATGACCTGGTAAAGGGATGGGAGAGAAAGAGATATTGACTTGTGAGAAAATGAAGGCAGCAAGAGGTGCCCAATAGCCAGTGGCATTCTTGGCCAGCCCTTCCTGCCCCACAGTGTCCCCAGCTCATTTCTGTGGTCAGCATTGCCCTCCTTGCCATTCCTGTTTATATATTGCTTCTCTTCTAGAGGAATCTGCAACTTGCCTTTCTCAGAGACAGGACCATGAGGTAAGTGGACCCGGGAGAACCATTCTTGCATTCCTCTCGTTGAGGTCCCTTACCTGGAGAGCAGCTAGGTTTGAACCTTGCAGGTCTGTAATCATATGGGCCATATTTCATCTCACAACTGCAACATCATTCTGAAGAGTAAACAAGCAGATTTGCCTTCCCCACAGCCATCTGAAATGCTTCTGCAAGGAGCATTCCTCTTTCCC